>NW_017307809.1:159885-211374 GCF_000935625.1 Nanorana parkeri
TTTTATAAAATGTAAAAAAAATCAAGTTCCATTGGTCTGGCACACATGTTTTATGTATTTATTATCTACCTCCATTATTGACATTGTTTTCAGGTAAGATATTGCACACATTTCCTCCCATTATCTGAATTTTTGGCACCAGGTGTTGTTTCTCCTGTTGCCTGACCTTTGCTTAAGTCTTCAATGATATATCAGAAGACTATGAAACATACTAGTGCCAGCACACTGCAGCATTGCAGCATTATTTCTGTAAGTCGCCCACCCTTACAGTTTCTCTGGCTAATTTCATCCACATATGCAGTAACAACTCATATTTTTTAACATCCAACACATTTTAATTATGGTTCACAGCTCCAGCTTTTATTTCAAATTCCTCTCATCCTTCAGTATTCAGCACAGTCTGCCATTGCTGTATTCTTTTAATTATTTTTACATGCTGTTGCCAAAATTTGAGCCCTCCTTGGTGCCAAAATGTTCATTAGTTTGATAATCCAGCTTATTTTATCACAATTCCTGCTGAGATTTCTCACTTTCCTCCATGTATGCTTATGTAAATTATGGCTATCCTAGGGGTATTTCAAAGATGGGCACTCTTTAGCACCAGGGTGGACGAAAAGTGCCTTTCATGATGCTTAGCCAGCGGTCTGTTGCAGCTCCTGGGAAATTATTAAACAACATGAGCAAATCTACAACCTATATAAATAAAATGCAAAATGCATTTAACTTTACAATATCTTCCATTGCCATATGTTTTTTCATACTTAGCATAGAAAACTTTACATAATCAAGGTTGATTTTAAAAAAGAACATTGTAGTTGTAGCACAACCTGAATATAGGGATCCTATCCCACCATTTGTCATGTGCTAGCACTTGTAGAAATAAATATGTAACAATATGTAATAATAAAAAATATGTATCCTAATCATTGTGCAAAACCTCCTTGGGCTCTATAATAATCCTCACAATATAATTTATAGGGTGTGCCTTAGTAGGACACGTCTGTCAAAATGGTGGATGTGGCTATCAAGGCTTGGAAATATAGTTTGGACATATAAACATTGGAGGAGAGCAGAGTGAGAATGGACATAAAATGCCATATACAGTATGTCCTCAAGACAATGGGCAGATACCTACCAAACCTTGAATGAGTTGTCTGAGTGCCATGGCTTGCCAACTGATCCCAGTGCCAGTCCTACACATGTGCATTATATAAAAGGGGAAAGAAGAAGTTGAACAATTTTCTTCTGTTATAAGCCCAAGAACATCTTGATTAAAGAAAAATTAGAAGCCGCGCTTGCTTTTATTGGGCTAATTATGGCCAGCCAGAGGAGACGGTTATAACATTTGACTTTGTGCATAAACACACAGTGAGAGCATATAGTAGTGTATACTGTATGTTAGAGCTGCAGCTAACGATTATTTTCAAAATCGATTCGTTAGCCGATTATTGAGTTCGATTAATCGGATGCAAAATAAAATACATTTTAAAAAATGCCTCCAGTGATGGACTACTAGTTTGTATTGAGATTGCAGCCCATCACAGGAGCAAGCTTGGAGCGGTGGAAGTAAAAAAGAAAAGAAAAGAAAAAAAAGTGTGGTGTGCAATATAGTGAAATGGAAAGTGTAAAATTATACAGCAATGAATGCAGAATGGCACCGGCTATAGAGGACTACAAAACCCAGCAAAAGCACATTATACAGCACAATGCAGAATACCACCAGCTATAGAGGAATACAACAAATCCCAGCAATAGTACATTATAGCTGGCGGTATTCTGCATTGCACTGTATAATGTACTACTGCAGGGTTTTGTAGTCCTCTATAGCTAGTGGTATTCGGCTTTGCGCTGTATAATGTACTATTGCTGGGATTTGTTGTACTGCTCTATAGCTGGTGGTATTCCGCATTGCGCTGTATAATGTATTATTTCTTGATTTGTAGTCCTCTATACACCCCAATGCAGAATACCACAAGCTATATAGAAATACAACAAATCCCAGCAATACATTATACATACAGTGTATAATGTATTGCTGGGATTTGTATTCCTCTATAGCTGATGGTACATTGCTCTGTATAATATACAGTACAGCGCAATGTACTACTAATGGACTACGAATCCCAGCAATACATTATAGAGCACAATGTGTGGGAAAGTGTAGGCTTACCTCAGCAGTCTTCCAGCAACTTGTTTCTGAGATTGGGTCTGTCTATCGGTGACGGTCATCCACCCTCCTACACCTGCTCCTCCTTACTTCTTCTCCCCGCGTCCCTGTGCCGATCATGGATGTGGGCGGGCGAGGCGGGGAGGAGGTGCGGTGTGTGGAGCGTGGATGCGGCCGGGCAGGTCTGGCAGCAGCGAGCGCGAAGTGGGGAGGAGGTGTGGCCCGCAGCGTATGTGGACCTGTGAACAGGGCCAACCAATCAAAAGCCGATTAATCGATTGAAAAAGTTGACAACTTTTTCAATAATCGATTATAATCGATTATGTCGATTAGTTGTTGCAGCCCTACTGTATGTACAGTAATACCTTGGCTTACGAGCATAATTCGTTCCGGCAGCATGCTTGTAATCCAAAGCGCTTGTATGTCAAAGCGAATTTCCCCATAGGAAATAATGTAAATTCAGATGATTCGTTCCACAACACAAAAATATTCATATAAAAATGATTACAATACAGTACTGTAATATAATACTGTACAAAATATAAAGAAAAATAAACCAATTACCGGGCCCCTCGTGGCCGGTGTGAGGGGGACGAGAGAGAGGAGGATTATTGTGTAGGACAACTTTCACTATCACTAACGGAATCACTGCTATCTCTTGACTCAATGGAATCTTTTTCTCTTCGTGAAACCTTAACAAGGAATCTATCCAATGTGACATTGCATTGTCGTTAAACAGAATCCTCGCTCGCACTGCTACAGCCTTATTCAGTGGTGGTTTTCTACAAAATTTTGCTCTTCTTGCAAGATATTGCTTGTATATCAAGGCAAAATTTTTCACAAATGTTTGCTTGTCTTGCAAAACACTCTCAAACCAAGTTACTTGTAAACCAAGGTATTACTGTATATATATATTACCAGACACATAGCTAATAAGCAAAAAAAAAAAAGTCCTTTCAACTTTGGACTTTGAACTTCCCAGGGCTATATGAATGTTGACAGTCACAGTGCTTTAACAGTAGGCTACCAAACGAGTATATATATGTTACAGGGGCCAAAAATGATAAACATGTTCTTTCTAACATATGGCTTCAACATGTCCATGTTGCAAGTACAGTGCTGTTCTGCCACTGGAACGTAACATTGTGTGATCCTGCAAACCTCACATCATGGGAGACAGTTGTTTTCCATAAGAACAATCTGTTCCATCTATGATCTGTCTTAACACAAACCAGTAACATCTGTCAGCTTTATATTTAGAACTTCAAGATGGTCATACACAAGCATGTCTTTTTTCCACATAGTCTAAAGTATTGCAGATACTTTACCTATTATATTTATAATTAAATATGAGAATGTTTGTAACTGCAACAATTTTAAACACAGTAATATATTGTGTTTATTTGTTGCCCACCATTAGCCATATTCAGTTCTTTAAAAATCTTGTCCGTTGTAGATCCACGTGAAGTGGCTGATCATTCAGATTTGTGTCAACAAGCTTAACTAATCCCGTTCATTACCCTGTCAGTTGTCTATAAAGATGAACAACACAATACACATATGGAACACATATATGAGAGCTGTTTATCCAGTCAAATTATTTTTCTTTCCATGTTTCTTCTATCCATTTATGTGATACACACAACCCCTTACACACAACAGCCTGGTGGATGACAATAGTTACAGTTAAGAAATGTAATGGTGTTCTCTCTCTATCCTCAGACTATTGACTTGTCAGTTAAAAAAACTGCAGCAGATTGATGAGGTCAACCCTTTGCTCACTCTGCTTTCTTGTCCTATCAGCATGTTCCTTGTCAATGCATTTGCATGTAGCACACCTCATTGGCTTCTGGCACTTCCCTTCCCTCTCTGAGTGCAGCTGTATAGGCGATTGCAAGAGATTGATAACAAGTTGAATTCAGGTACTTAACACTAGTTGCAAAAAAATATATGATACATTATTTAATAATGAATACCTAGCTGCATTCAATTATGGGGTCTATTCACAAAGCTGCCGAAGGATCTAGCCATAGCTTTGGCTGATCCTTTGGCTAGATTCGGCCCCAGGACCCCTTCACTTCAGTAGAACTGAAGGGCTGCTGTATGGGCTATTCAATATAGCCCGTACAGCCCCCGAAGTTGGCCGAGTGGCTCAATCGAGCCGAAGGCATATGCCTCGGCTTGACTGAACCGAGGTGGAAGCCGAGGCTGGCCGAGCGGCCGGTCATTGGCGGCCGACAGCCTGCTACTGACAGCTGGGCGGAGCCAGCCGTCATCTCACGGCTGGCTCCGGCCACTTGCATGCAGAGACAGATCAGCGTCCCTGGTTCTGTACTCTCTATGGTGGGCTCTGCAGGGTCTCAGGTGGGCTGGTCAAACCCTCTTACCTGTCAGCCCTGATCCACTGTCCGCCTCCTCCGTGGTCGCTGGCAGGCCAGGCCTCCTCCATTGCTGGGCCCGCCTCCTCCATCACCAGACCCCACCTCCTCCATTGCAGTGCCCCACTTCATCCTTCGCTGCTGACGCCGAGCCCAGCCTCCTCCTCCTCCACAGCTGCTGGCTGTCAGTGACTCAGCAGCGGCTGTGAGGAGGAACGCGCCGCTGCACAGAACACTGACAGGTTGTCAGTGATGTGAACAGAGGCGCATCCTCCTCACAGTCACCAGTGACAGCCAGCAGCCTGAGATGCCATAGCGACCCAGGCGGCCCGCACAGCATCAGGGGGATGTCCTGGTTGGGACCCCTTGTGCCTCGGGCCCCATAGCGTTCCGCCACTGGCTACATATGAGTGAACCAATATTAGTAAACCAGTATTTAAGTTACATTACAGTGCTTTATCAGTGTGGTCATCTAGCAGTTCACACCAAATAGGTGATTATATTTTAAGCTTGTGGCGTTTATTACAACCCTAGTTCTGGCTTGGGGTTCTGTACGTGCATGGTGATAAACGAGTTAGGGAGCAAAGATGGAAGTTATAAGGAGTAAGCAGATTTAAAGATAATTTGGTCATTTTCCTATGTACAAAAGCTTTAGCATCCAAACATTTATTTTTCAAAAAGTGCCTACCTTCATGCCAGGGTGCTAGCTGAAATCCTTGACTTTGACTTCTCATTTTGACCCCACATCCAATCACTGTCCAAATCTTGCCACCTTCACCTCTATAATTTTTACAAAATACTCTCATTCTTAACCAATGACACCACCAAGCTACTAATTCACTCCCATATTATCTCTGGCCTTGAGTATTCCAACTCCCTCCTTGTTGGTCTACCACTACACAGGCTATCCCTCCATCAGTCTGTCATAAATGCATCTGCTTCCCCCTTGCCTCTTTGCCAATCTTTCCACTGGCTTCTGTTCACCCAAATAATAACATTCAAAATTAAATTTATGAAAACAAAAACAATGCTGATATTTCACAAAAGCTTTATTTTGACATAAATATTTTATTCCATATACATACATATTTCCTACCTTCAGACCCCACCAACACAAATATATCTTTGGCAGTTTGTATTTAGTGGGGGCTTTAGCACTCATTCACACCTCTATTTTAGGTGCAATGTGGTATTCCTGCAGCAAGTTCCTGACACAAGAATACCAAATCGCACCTATTTGGTTGGTATGAATGTAGCCTTAATGTCTCAATTAGCAAATAATCAATCTTCTACATACAGTTAGTTTTTATTTACAAAAGTACAGGTACATAGTTTTTGAGAGTGAAAGACACAGGTCCATCACCCAGTTAATATAGTCTTGCCAAACCTGGGTTGTTTTGTGCCAGTTTATTGTTTTTACAAATGATACAACACAAAAGTGTTCTATTACAGACATGCACACATACACACATGCATTATATGTTTCAAGGTTTAGGCACAAGTGACAAAAATATTCATCTTGGAATGTTGCACATCAACTTTCTATGCCATGTAAGCTACATCATGCACTTTTATAAATCTCTCATGCAGTCTGTAGATAGATAGACAGACAGATAGACAGAGATACAATTGTACTTGTGTCATGGTGTGTGCGGTTTTATTCCAGCATTAAGGCCTCGATCACTCTTAGTACATAGAATTAGCAATGCACACTTTTAACCCCATAGACTTCCATGACAACGTATGACAAATCTACATTATTTCTCTTTCATTGGCCAAAACAAAAATGCATCAAAAACACATGAAAATGCAAACACAAAAGTGTGAAATTAACCTTCTGTTCATAATGTATATTTTCTAACCTTGTCCTTCCGCTTTTAGTCAAAGTGACAAAAATACTCTGTCAGTTCATTGTCCCTGTGTATCAGGCATTCATTCTCCTATGCTGTCAGTTAATATAAAAGCAATCTAAGAATGCCTTTAGGAAAATGGTTCCACCCTATAGTATTTTAATTGGCACTACTTTCTTGATGTGTCTTCAGGTCAAAAAATGCTAATGTTGTGTTGCAACTAAATTTAAAGAATTTTTCTCGGAGAATAAAAAAACAATGAGCCGTGTCAAAGCGCAGAGTGGGAAAATATGCGTACTTTAATCTACATCAATAACATTGTGCATTGAGTTTACTTTAAAAAGAGAACTCCAGGATTTTGAAACGTTAACCCTTGCAGTGGGGCTAATCCTGCACTGAAAGGGTTAACTTGCTAATTTTTCTCTAAGGGTGAAGATATATTCACCTGATCTTTGGTCCTGCGGTAGTGACCGCTCACCTCCCCACCCCCTCCACTCCAGCTGTGATATGTCCCTCGGTGTCTTCACATCTAATGTAAGACCTGTATTAGATGTGATGACGTAATAAGTTCTTAAGCCGAAAGGGCCCAGGGGAAACAAGTTGTTGGGAATAGGCATGGAGGGTAATGCTGGTGTTTGCCAGAAGCGTTGGCCAGTTGTACAAGTATCTGTTAGGAATGTACCGATATAAGTTTTTCGGTATTGAGTAAAAGTACTAATATTTTTTTCCCCGGTACTCGACCGATACCGCATAGCGATACCGGAAGTCCTTTTAAGGAAGCCGGGCGGAGTGTTATGACTCACCGCCCAGCATCTTGATTAACCGAGAAGCCGGCTCCATGCTCCTTCATCACCAGGTGACGAGGAAGCATGGAGACGGCTTCCTGGCAAATCAGGAAGCCTGGGGGTGGGTAATGACTCGCCACCCAGCTTCCTGTTTGCCAGCTTCCCGAACAATCAGGAAGCCGGACAGCGAGTCATTGCACAATTGACAGCAAGTCATTGCACGCTGTCCGGCTTCCTGATTTGCCGGGAAGCTGGCTCCATGCTCCCTTGCCACCAAGTCAATAGGGAGCATGGAGCCGGCTTCCTGGCGAGCAGGAACCCGGGCGGTGAGTCATTACCTGCCCCCCGGCTTCCTGATTGGCTGGGAAGCCAGCTCAATGCTCTCTGGTTACGAGGGAGCATGGAGCCGGCTTCTCTGCCGGCTCCATGCTCCCTCGTAGCTGGGCGGCATGTAATGACTCGCCACCCAGCTTTCTGATACCAGATGTTCCGGTATTGGGATACATTTTGGGAGAATTTGGGCGAGTACAAGTATACACCCAAATACTCGGTATCTGCCCATCCCTAGTATCTGTGGTCTGCTTTGTGCCCCTGTAGGTTGCTTGGCCCATTGAAGCCTGTGCACAATCTGCTCCTGATCCACTCATAATAGTTCTATCATGCTTCACTGAATTTCCTCGTAAAGATAGTAGAGTTCCTAGTAGAGATCTACAGACAGCATCATCATGGGTGGAGGGATGCATCAAGAGCAGCAGGAATGGTGGAGGGCCAGAGATCTACAGACAGCATCTGCACAGGATGGAGGGAAGCTTCAAGATCAGTAGAAGAGATGGAGGGGCACACGTCCACAGCCATCATTAACCCAGGTGGAGGGAGGCATCAAGAAGCAGCAGGGGAGGTGAATGGGGCCACAGATCCACTGACAGTAGCAGCATGGGTGGGGATTGGGGGGGACTATTAGGAGAGGTTCAAGGGCCACATGAGCTTACCTGGATCAAGATGAATGAAGTAGGAGCAGGATGATCCACTTCCACTGCAGGCCCTTGCAGATTCCTCTCCAGCATTTCCTTTAGAAGAACAGCACAATAGTGACATCAGAAGCCATCACTACAGTACTAAGGGAAGTACTCCACATTGCGTTTGAAAAGCAGTCATCAGGAGCAGGAATGGGAGAAATATGGTCTGATATTACAAATATCCAGCCATGAGGATACCGACACAGCAGTGCCTGGGCAATGTCACATATCAGAAACTGCACAGCAACTTTTTATGAGGAAGCCAAGGCAAAGGGTACATCAGGCTATTGGTTAGCCACAACTATCATTTCTATATATTCCCTATAAGACAGAGATCTACACTTTTTAAATAAATGTGCGTTCATATGGTGTGAAGCAACAAAGGTATAAGCTGTCATTGCCCTTTCATTTAGTTGGGTTTATTCTATAAGTCAGTGAAAAGAACAACGATCAGGTGAAAAGTTCAGTAACCATTAGAAACCTAATTATGTTTTCAGAAGGCTGAAAGATGAATTGTCATAAGGGTTACTGCACTTTGCTCAGTGTATTATTGATTAATCCTGTATGTCTGCCACCACTCTGTTGGTTAGGAGTACTTTAATTTAAAAAAAAAATGCCATCACAGTTAATAAAGTAGAAATAAAATATGTCATGGGGCATGCACTATCTTGCTTATTTGATTGGGTTAATAAGCACTTCCCAAACAGAGTATCATTTGTGCTACATATGATTTGCGTCTGGGGAAAACCATTATCGTTATTTATCAGGCCATCAAGCTGTGAGTTGAAATAGTATCAGCAGTTCTTTTATGCATCTGATAAAATAAATAAATAAGCATTTCATTTCAGTGATTGTTCCACTGATTAGAGAAGCACATAGTAAGAATAGACCATTTGTCTGCATACATGCTGATATGCAATGTTCTTTCTGACAACACACGCAAGCATTTATTTTTCAAAGAAAGAGGAAATTAGAACATTAAAAGATTTGATTGCATTACTATTGATTGAAGCATATGTCTTTATGTGGAATATGATATTATGAATATATTTGTGGAATAGACTGAAGATTTTTCATATGGTTGATCCAGACAGATGTTTAAGTGCATCTTCAGAGAACATGATCTGCTGCATAGGCAGATGACATAAATATAATTTTTCATCGGGAAAGGTGATTCCTAACGTACTCCCTACTAAACTTTTTTATAGGTATTTATAAAGCACTGTGTAAAATTTTCAGCGCTATATAAAGTTGCACATTCACATCAGTCCCTGCCCAAAGGAGCTTACAATCTAAGGTCCCTACCTCATATGATTACATGGAGGGCAAATTTAGACAGGGGCCAATTAACCTACCAGCATGTCTTTGGAGTGTAGGAGGAAACCCACACAAGCACAGGGAGAACATGCAAACTCCTTGCAGATAGTGTCCTGACCAGGATTTGAAGTGCTGCCACTTGGACGGCACTTCTGCCTTGTGAGTTTGGAATTACACTGATGTTCTGAGTCATAGGTGAGTTTGCCAAATCTACCTCTTGCACTGACTAATATTCTAGCAATTCTATGGCACATGCAACCAAATTACACCTTACAGATTTGGATAAAGTGGTGAGGGGTTAGAACCACTGTTATTGATGTCTGTGTCCTCGTTACAGATATTCACTCTCTTTATTTATTCTGATCACCAATGTCAACAGGAATTAAATTGAGGGTAAATCCAAAATTATGGGTTGCCACCAGGAAACGAATAGAGGGGAATCTTCCAATGGGGACAACTGTCTAAAAGCAGATTTCCCTCATGCTGGAAAGATATTCTCTCACTTCCAGTTAAGTCTACAGGGCAGGAGGCAATGGAAAATCTTCTTAATAAGATACAAATGGCAAGAAAGACATATTCTTTAAAGTAAACCTGTCCACATACAATCCACATACAATATATGAGTATGCAACCTGCAAAGTCAAAGGTCCAGTCCATGTTTGTTCCAGGTCAGCAACTCACTGAGTAATGATGCAATAGGTAAGCATGACAGCCAGACAACTAGCAACTAGCCCATATTCCTGTCATCATAGGTTTATTTTAGTGTACATCTTTTGAGTACATTTCTTATTTTATACAGTATATGTGTCATGCTGGCTTCAAAAATAAAATGTAGAAACACAGAAGTGCCTGCACATGCCTGCTGGAGGAGGTTGGAGTAATATCAGAACTATGGGGCAACATTTTTTTTCCATAGTTCTCTTCAGGGTCATTGGAGAACATATACTGTGTCCTCCCGTGACCCAAAACTCAGCATATAGCGGGCTATTGCACGCTATATGCTGAGAGCACCTCCAGCGGGGACGGATCTAGACAATACTGTCGAGATCCACCCAGCTGGCTAATTGATAGCTGGCTCTGCCTCTCTTAAGGTAGAGCCCACTGTGCCCGCCCCCTCCCCCGTCCGTTCCTCCAGTCAGCGCTGGAGGATCGGAGAGGGGAGGGGGGAAATCCCTGCGGGAAGCGGTGACTGGCAGTCACCACTCTCTGCCGAGAGATGATCGGGAAGTGAACCGATCGGCGGTATGTGACAGTTTCAATGTCGTTCGTCAGCTCTAACCATATTTCTCTTTTAACCCTTTCGCTGCCAAGGACGTATGGCATACGGACCTACAAAAGTGCTTCCAGCTGGCCAGGTCAGTATGCCATACGGACCTGGCATTTACAGTTCTACTATAAGCTGATGGTCGCTTTAGCGACCATCAGCTTATAGTATAACTGTTCAGCAGAAACAATTGACTTGCCAAAATCTACAGTTTAGGATCATGTGTGAACAAGTGATAAATAGCACCTTGCGACAAACCCTGTGTAGCTGCAAGCACTATAAGAAGTGTTACCCTCTGAATATATAAAATTATAATGAATATGCTGCGCTTCATCTAGAACAATACATAAACAAATCTCTATAATAAATATGTGCTTAAATAATACATGCAATCAAAAAAGTGTTCACAATGAATCTTCTTATAAATAATAGTCCTATGGAAAGTTCAATCATATATTCCGTGTTCAAATGTACACAAATGTGTATATTTGAACATAGTTTAGGATTATGTGAATGATTTTAGTACAATCCCAAAATTATCTGACAGCATAAATAGGAAAACCAGATTAAAAAAATGTGGGTTGGCAGTGCCATAAGGCAGGGAGGTTTCTGTTCACCTTACCTGTCTATAAGCTTTTTAGGGGAATTGTTGGTACAGAAGAGTCTTGTTGTAGGAATAAAGCTGCTGTTTCAAGAAAGGATCCTATTTTTGTGTTATTTTACAAAGGAAAAAAAACACAGGTGGTGAAAATACTTATAGGTTTGTACCGGAAGAAGGAGATTGGAGGAGTGGACCAGACATTTATGAAACCTGCTCATCTCTAGAAATCATCCAGGGCCTCTCTGGAGAATGCCCTATTCAGCGATGTCCATGATGGTTAAGTGATATTCAGGGGCCAGATGTTCATACCAAAATGGCAGGTTACTATATTTATTAGTGAATCATATATTTTTCTTTCTAATCTCTCTTTTTTATTGGCCCAGTGAGTCAGTTACATTTATATCATTATAGTGATTCATGTAAAAGCAGTCCAGGCTTTCACTAAATCTGTACTCCTTGTATCATCCCTATAAGCTTCCAATGTTGCAATTTTCATATTCAAGGTCCTATCCAATTCTTTTTTGCTTATGGGGCCGATAGCAATTTTATAACCACAGCAGAATTTTATTTTCCAGTCATTTGGTAGTCTAATATACTGTATATTGTTACAGGTATACAAGGTTTGTATCTTTTGGAAGACCTATCCCCCATCCCCACATCTACTGTGATACAAAATCCCCCATCCCCATATTTTTACAGGTATACAAGGTTTGCATCTTTTGCAAGACCTATCCCCCATCCCCACATCTACTGTGATACATATAATAAATGCATTACTTTGTGCTTACCACATTGATGCAGCATCTGTGCTCTTCAAAAGTATAAGCACCAAATAGTATGTGAAGTGTGTCTTAATAAATGCTTTAGGAATTTAGAGGGTGCCACCTCTCAGAAAGAACGTATTTTAATTTCTCCTACCGTAAATGACAACACAAGATATGCAAAAAGAGAGCCTTCAGTAAATAATAATTCCTGGGTATCTTATTGGTTATGTTGGTTACAGGTTTTGTAGAGTAAAACGTAATTGGGGGACTAAGGGAAGTCAGACTGTAACATTTCTTTAACATGTAGTGTCGTATAAAATTCTAGATGAACTGGGAAAAAAAAGTTTTTTCACACAACATATATAATATATAAGGTGCTAGAGCAGGGGTAGCCAAACCCCGGGCCCTTCAGCTGTGGTGGAACTACAAATCCTCTGGCACCCAAAGCAAAAAGGCTCTTGGGTTACCACCTTTGGGACAATAGAAAAGGTGTCAGGAATTGCAACAAAGTTGAACCAGTGTGATTTACTCATAGTGAATATGGTAAAACATAACCAGGCTTTCAGTAATATTATGATAACAGAAAAGTTATAGAGAATAAAAACCTTCATGTGTATTTACTTTGCAATTGTAGCTTTGCTGGAACAAGCATCTGCTGATCAAAGGAAAATACATTGATTTGCCCATACACACTGCTTATGAATAAAGGCTGCAACCTGTTTACTAACTTCATTCATACTCCAGGACTCCACTGTCAAAGTGATAACTGAGCCCTCCTGATGAGAGATGCTCCCCCAGCAGTCGGCAGGCCTCAGCTGTCACTTTGACAGCTGGCTGCAGCTCTGTGGCACAGAAGCCCTGCAGGACTCCATTGCCAGTTTGTCAGTTGATCTGCTATTTGTATCTAAATTCACTGGCAGCGCTCCTGAAATTTAGGGCAAACTCTCTGTCAAACTCACAGTGGAGACCCTAATTAGGCTTTGAGATTGGATTTCTTTGTGTAATCTGTTGGATTTCACTGTAAAACAGACAGTGCAGTGTTCTAGAAGTGGCAGTAGAGTACCCCTGCTGCCACAATGTCTGAAGCAGGAGCCTCTCCCGCCCCAGCCCTGCATGCAAGTATTTTGCATTTCACTGGTAAGTGAGGGCTGGCCAGAAAGCGATCCCTCTGATACAGCTGGCCAGCTTCAACATGTATAGCAATATGTCAATCATGAATCACAGTTTTTATTGGAAAAATGCTGGAAGTGTATAGGGGTGTATAGCATTGTGCAGAGGGTTAATAAAAAAGTGGCAACATTTATATTGCTAGCTAGGAGATTGAATGACATTTGAATATTGCCTGCTGCTTAAGAAAAAACTTCTATCCAAAAATAGACATTTATAAAATGTACTGTTTATATACTGTATTACAAAGGTTGTTCAACCATATGTGAAGGTCCACTTTAACAAAAAAATAGTACTAGTAATATTAGATAGATAGATAGATAGATAGATAGATAGATAGATAGATAGATAGATTGTGCACCCATCTGTCTATAGTGTGCATATATAATAAAGGTGTACAATGAACACATACTGAAGGTCTGTAATGTCTTATTTGATCTTATATGTTAATGTATTTTTCTGCCAATTCTTATTGTTCTGTATTGTGCCGCATTGCACATATACACATGTATGAGATATGAAGAAAATAATTTGCAATATGTTGCTGGAAGCTGGACTAGGGGAATCATTGATAGTGATAACAAATCCTACAGCCTTTTGAGAATATTTGAAAACACTAAAATTTCATTGAAAGTACCTAAGTGTTTCTTTCTCTTAGATTTAATCTCAGTAATGTGTTATTCGCTATTGTCCCTGTGATTTTGTTGACGGGCGGTAATTGGGTCACTGCATTGAAATGCCTACTATAATCTCGGAGTTCTCTTTCCTTGTTGGCATGACAACCGTGGTGGTCGATTAAACATGCGCAGAACAGGTTTAGGAGCCTTTGGTTACCGAGTGCTTCTGACAGTGGTAGGAATAAAAAAGACAGAAAGAAAAACATGTCAGCAATGCAAGATTATGCGGAGCAAACACCATTCTTCAGTTATTAATACATTTTATCACACGTACACCTTAGCCGTTTGTGTTTATTTTCCCGACTTGTAATATACATTACCTTTTATACATTATGGAATAAGCAGCTGCGCCTTATCTTCCACAGTTTTAATACGCTTATCCCCTACTTTCTATAATCTGAAATATGTTTAGGGCATAAACTGACAGCTTTGTATTTACAGCTATACTTTGTGTGCTGCAACATTTCCTTTAGGGCTTTATTTCAGCAGCATCACAAACCAACAAGTGTACTAATGAATTTCAATGTATTTATGCATGGTGATGCAAAATATGTTATTTAAGGCATTTATACACATGCAATTTATCAACATCCTGGCATGAATTTTTAAGATAAGAGAAAAGATTGAACCCTATGTTTTTTCTGTGATTTCCGACGACATAATCACGTAACATTGTAAAAAACTAATTTTAATGCTTGTTTAAGCAAATGTGATAATCAATGAAATAACCAATTACTATGTATCTGCTTTCTTTTTCCTGTAAATATTTTTGAATTATTTAAAATGTTTAAAAGGCATTTTCAGGCAACAAATGAGACCAGCGAGTAAACTGCTAATGTTATCCTGCGTATACCGCAACAGTACTGACATCAGAAATTTGACATACTTTAGCTTAGAGGGAAACTAATGCAAAACATTTTTTAGATTTATATTGAATGGTGTGTGGGTGTGGGGGTATGTGTGTGTGTGTGTGTGTGTGTGGGGGGGGGGTTAGAACCCCCGTCAGTTTTTTTTTTTTTCTTTTTCTTTATTTTTTTCAATTTTTTTTTTTCTCTATGTCTTTATCTTTTTTCTGAAAGGCATAAAAATGAAATCATCAGTGACCAATACACAAGCAGAACAAACTCGGTTGCATACAACAACGCATTCTTGTTTAAGGGGGTATCCATAATGAGGTCTAAGTATATACCTTAAAATGTGGCATCACATCCTTAATGTAGAGAGGTAGAGGAGGTCATAGGAATTCCTATTTTGTCACACCGTTTTCAAATCCGTAAAGACTGAAGAGTATTTTGTGCACAGCCTGATATGGAAATTACATATGCATTTTAGCAAAGGTAAAATGAAAAAAGAGAGACATAGCTACAAGAAGAACAATAAAAATAACCAAAGTAGAGAAAGGAAGGAAAGGTAGGGGAGATCAGTTTCAGGTTTTTATTTGTCCTTATCACCTCTGTCACCAGGAATAATAGTGAGGGTATGTGCCATTAGAACAGGAATAAAGCTAAAATCTCCAAACGGGAACACTTGTTCCCCTGACAGCTCACTAAGAAGGGATTTCCCTCTTATCAGAAAGATTTTGTCTCACTTCCTGTTGAGTATACAGAACAGGAAGTGAAGGAAAGTTCTTCTAATGAAACACAAATGGTAAAAAAAAAAAAAATTACAAGGGTTTTTACCCTCCCCTACGTTAGTTACTTTAGATACACTTCTTTAGATACAATACTTTATATACTCGAGATACATTACATTAGATACAATACTTTAGATATAATACTTTAGATACAATTCTTTAAATACTTTGAATACACCATTTTAGATACAGAACTTTAGATTCAATACGTTATACTACTTTTGATACAATACTTTAGATATTTTAGATACACTACTTTAGATACACTACTTTAGATACAACTCTTTAAATACTTTGAATACACCATTTTAGATACAGTACTTTATATACAATACTTTAGATACAAAAGGTTAGATATACTACTTTTGATAAAAATACGTTAGACACTTTAGATATATTGTACTACTTTTGATACAATAGTTTAGATGCTTTAGATAGACTTAATCGGAGGTTTTTTTTGTCTGACACTTTACATCAAGCTTTCTGTGATAGACGGCAAGGAGCCTGCTGTGGGTGTGTTAGGGAGTATCTCTCCTGCATTATAAATTGATCAAATGGTTTTTCAGATAACTGACATATGGCAATGCCTGTATATAAAAAACAAAGCTCTAAACAACGATCACACTTGCCCATCATTCTCCAGTCTAATAAACTGAAAGTGTTAACATGGAGAACTAGGCAATGTGATACATTATACATCAAGAAATCAGAAGATATCAGGGAAAGGGATGGGAGCATTGTTGGTGTGCTATGTCAGCACCACTTTGTTCTCCGCACCTGCACTAAGCAAAGCCCTTTCTCCTTCCAGACATTGTAATCTTTAGATAATTAGGAAAGATTTTCTCATGAGGATTAGTGACCGTTGTGCCTCAAGTCTAACAGATGGGCAGATGCAGGTTACTGTATTCTTTATCACACAAGTGTTTTCTCTAGACAAAAGGCACAGAGCTAGACATCTTTCAAGTAGCATTTTAAATGTAGGGGACACAAATATCAGGTAGATGAAAGCAGCTAAACTGGGTACTGTACATTCTTCAAGAGCAGTCATATATAAGACATACAATAAGCCTCAGCTGATCTGTAGAACTAAGTGTTGTTAATGTGATCCTAAACACTCTGCAGTACAGTGCAAAAGAAGCCTGTCACAGGATTAGGAATCAGAAACAAAGGCAACTGCTATAATAATGGATCTTGGAACGCAATATGATTTATGTATTAGAGTAGATGTAAAACCCAGCTGAATCTTATTGTTTGCTAATGGACTGTGTATCATAAACATTTTTTGAAAATTTAAATTAACATTGTCATCTCTTTATTGTTTGTTGCATCTCCTGCATCCTGTTTGCAGCCACGTTGTAGCTACATGCACTGCAGTAATGACTGCATGGACTTTTTCAGGGTGGATTTCTTTATGGTGACAACAGTGGACCATGCTTTTGTAAGGAGTGTTGAAACTGCCACTTGTATCCATGGGAAGCCTGTAGGGCAGGGTGACAATGCAGGTGCACAATTGTCACCCTATAACAGGAAGAGCCTGAACAAGAACCTTCATGGCAGTGTCACCAGGTATTATTTTAATGATAGCTAAATAACACTTCCAGGCTTATTCTTTAGCAAGTGTAAGGAACACTTGTTCATTCTTTTTTTCCTTAATTACAATTTCAAGTTGAAGAACACCTGTATCAGTAACCTAATAGAGTGAATCTAGATTGGAATGGGTTAAAATCTGTTCCTTTAGGGACATTTCCTTTCACTTCCTGTCCTAAAGACATGCTAGGTAATCTCTACAGAGTGAAAGGGAGAGTGCCCTCTGAAACATTTATCACCAAAACAGGTGTCTCCATTGAAAGATTTACCCTCTCCTCTTGTTCTGGTGACAATTTTAGATTTGGTATCTTTTTTTGTCTCAGTGACAAACAGGGGCGTCCCAAGGCGGGATGTCGCCGAACCCCCCGCACCTCCCTAGTGACACCACTGGTGACAAACAGGGTAAAGTTATCTAGTGGGACACAAAAGTCAATAAAAACTTGAACATGATTTCTAATCCTTTCTTACCTTATCCAAAGCTTAAAAAATGGTTTTGACATAAATTTTGCGTACACTTTACATAATAACGTAGTTTTTAACATAAAGTCCTTTTTTCCCCTCCTTACATCAACCTTCCTGATCTGCATACATGTTCTGCTCCAGTGGCTTAGAAGGTATTAAAGCTAACAGGTTAGCATAACAGGCAGTCAACAATTACTCTATAGGGGATGTAGCAGGGTGCCTGTAAAACCTGCTGGGTTGGCAGGAAAAGTTCTTTGATGTAAGGTATGTTCCTCCATGGATTCTTAATTATGGGATGTAAGATAATGCCAGCAGAGATCTGGAAGTAACAAAATTTAGTCCTTTACCCTGTGTTGGTAAAACCCGTTCTGGGGCTGGTTTTACTAGGAGTCTGATAGAGTGGGTGGGATAGACTCCTAATTCTATGGACCATATTTTGCGGGTTGCTGCACAGGTCCTGATTAATGTAGCTGGACCCAGCAGAGGGTGAGAGAGAGTGGGGTTAATTTACTAAAGGCAACTAGGCTGTCATTTTGTAAGGGAATTTGCACTTTGCAGGGTAAGTTTCCCTTAGGCTGGGTTCACACCTAGGCGTATTGAATATGCGCGTTTGTCGCGCGCCGCACGTTTTTACCGCGATTCGCTTCCGTGGGTTACATGCACTTCTTTGGGCGTAGGCCGTTTTGTAGCGCGTTCAGACGGGCTGAAATACGCCCAGGTGTGAACCATACCCATATAAAACAATGGGATTTCTGTGTTTGAGCATTTTGCAGAGCGTTCAAACGCGCTACAAAACGCCCAGGTGGGAACCAGGCCTTAGCTTAGTAAATGTGGCGAAAAACTTCACTTTGTAAAGAATACCCAATTGTGCGCAAGGACAATTTAAAAAAAAGCCAATTTTTTAATTGAACATGACAGGGTGATGGAAGTCAGCAGAGCTTCCCCTCATTCACTAAACTAAGAGCAGACTTCCCCTGCTAAGTGCTCATTTCCTTGCAAAGTGAACAGACTTATTTGCCTTTAGTAAATAAACCACAGTGTGTCTCAGTGGAAGCAGAGACAGTGTGCTGTTTTAACCTCCCTGGCGGTATGATTATGTCAGGAATTTTGTACCAAAAGCGGTACAATTTTTTGCATGGAAATTTGGTGTTATCTATTGTAGGCCTGTAATTCTTAGTAAATCTTAGGAATAACTCACCTAAATCTGTCCAAACAAGAGTCCAGTAGACATCCCAGGTATGATAAAGTTTGAAACACAAAATTAAAAAATTATAATATAATAATCTGTGTATATTGCCACTTTTCACTTTTTAATTTCCCTCCAGCTGTGACGCCCGAAAACCAAACTAAAAGTTAGATGCCGGCATCTGACTTTTAGTTTCATTTTCGGGCCGCGTACAGCAGAGGACGCCGCGGGCTCACAGGGACAAGGTGAGTGTCACTTTTCTCTGCAGCCCCGAGTCTGGCTCGGGGTTACGCTCCTGGTACGGAAAATTCACCCCGAGCCAGACTCGGGAATACCGCCAGGGAGGTTAAAGCAAGTTTTGTTTGGAGCCAAGCCTGTCAGCAGGACAGGAATCATTTCAGAAACCTTACCTCCACCAAGGACTCAGTACAGGGGGCCATACACTAGTAGATGTTTAGTCTGCCACGAACCCTTGTTTGAATATACAGGTGAAACTCGAATAATTGGAATATCGTGCAAAAGTTCATTTATTTCACTAATGCAACTTAAAAGGTGAAACTAATATATGAGATAGACTCATTACATGCAAAGCAAGATAATTCAAGCCGTGATTTGTCATAATTGTGATGATTATGGCTTACAGCTCATGAAAACCCCAAGAACCCCAAATCCACAACCTCAAAAAAGTAGATTATTACATGCAATCAATAAAACAAGGATTGTACATAGAACAATATCGGACCTCTGAAAAGTACAAGCATGCATATGTACTCAGTACTTGCTTTGGGCCCCTTTTGCAGCACTTACTGCAATTACTTTTGCACGATATTCTAATTATTCGAGTTTCACCTGTAGCTTGAATACCCCATCAAGCATAGTCAAATGTCGATTTCAGAAACAGTTCGTTGGGCATACTAACCAACCAATTGTTGAAGAAATCATTTCCTTTTGCGCATTTTCTTGCAGAGATTTTTGACGAATGAAAACCCCTCTCATTCATTGATTTTCATTCGGCAATTGAAAAATTTTCCAACCTGACTGATCGAAAAAGTTTGATAACAATATAAAAAACAAAAAATCGGTAAAATACCATCAACTGTTCAATTCTCGCCTGAAAGACCTATTGTGTCCGATTTCAGGCGGATCTGATCGGAAGCCTGATATTACTCTATGGGCAGCTGGATCTAAATGGACGTGTGTCTGTTTATATCCGATTACCCATGACTCTGGCCAGGTCTGGAAAGCCAAACAGAACAGTGTTCCGTTTTGGCGGCCCTGATCATGGTTCGGTAAATTCAGTTCTTTCCTCCGTCACAGGATGGAGCAAAAAACTGGACAGACACAATCCAGTCTGAACTGCTACAATAAGCAGGGGCTCTGTGCACAGATCCCCTGATAATGAGAATGGAAGGCGTCCATGTGAAAGAGGCCTAAGAAGAGAGGTGCACTGTTCTGAGCAGTCTGTTTTTGGCCTCCTAATCCCTCCATGCAGCCTTGCAGTCCCTTCTAATTTTTACACAGGGTATAGTGCAGGGAACTAGCATGAATGTATGGTGCTCCTGTGCAGCCTGCATCTAGAGAAAAGAAATATTTGATTACCTCAAACATTCCCTAAATCTCCCTCTATTCCTTCTCTGACAGCTTTCTCTGTGCCTGCTGGCACTTACTGTCCACACATCTGATCTGTTCAGCAGTTAGTCTCACTGTAAATTGCGCTCTATAATAGCTGTGATTTTGCAGTACAAAAAAAATAAATCACTGAATAAATACCTGAAGTGCTGACTTGACCAAGCGTTCCCCATTAATCTGTAGCTAATACTGTTAATAATTCTACTTCTGTTATCTCATAGTAGGAAAGTAAAATGTAGGTGATTCACTGTGGCAGAGACACAGTGAAGCCCTGTAATTGCAGCAATGCAGGTTATTAGGATGTCAGGGGGCTTCAGAGGTTATATTATCTGCGCAGAATCTGTATTAGAAGAGTGGTGAAATCAACAGAGATGAGAGATGTCACTCCTGTAGATAATTTATATTTGGAAAGTAGTCTTGTCACTTGTTCCATATGACTCATCTTGAAGGTGTGAAGGAATGTACAACTGTCAGTGAAGGTAATGAAACTGATGTGATTGCATAATTCAAGCAACATTTTATGTGTTAAACTAAAATGTCTGTTGTAAAGTTGATATATCCAAAATATCTTTAAAGATCTGTAACCTTTTTAAAGCATATTGTCTCTCATTGTGAATGCTTTCAAAACATCCAGTGCTTTTTATTATCTCTAATTGTTTTAGAAGGCTCTATTGTTTTATGAATGTTTCCAGTGGTTGCTACAACTGGACTAGATTCATAACAACTTATTATACACAAGGTTATGTGATCTTCCCCAAGCTAGAAACAACATTTGTAAGGATGGTTCATTTCATGTGATTCTTTAGCCCTATACTGTTGTAGATATCTGCTACCTACAAAATCACACCTATATTTGTAGGTCACCTTTAAACAATTGGTCACAGACTTTTGGAACAGGAGGTTAATATTTAAGATATAAAGACAAAATGCCCTTGGCACCTGCCCTGTGTAGTGAAATAATGCAGCGTACGTAACGTGCACAGTGAATTGCGCGTGCAGATAAATTGTGGTAACAGTGGGAGCATCTGAAAGGGTATGGTTATATCAAACATGAGCCTACTCTACTATGGGTCAAGAGTACCTAACGCACAGAGTGCAGAGGCTCATGTAGTGCAAGAGTTAGGAGTACCTTGGAGTAACACTTATGGGTCTATTCACTAAGCTGCCGTAGGCAGCCGAGTGAATGACCGACCTAAAGCAAAGTGAGCCGAACACTGTTTGGCTATTCACTTCAGGCTGGTACGGCTGATTTTAGCCGTATATCGGCTGAAATCAGCCGTACATCGGGTGGCTTCGGGTCGGCCGAACATGCACAGCATGTTCGGCCAACCCGAAGTGCAGAAGGAGTTCGACTCAGCCGATCCAACATCCTGGCGTCCCTGCCCAGTTAAATGTTTCTAGGGCAGCTACAATAGAACTTTAAACTACTATAATAATACTAAAGAGAAATAAGATCTTACCACTAGAATGTGTTGCTTTCATTGTCTAAGTACAGATTACCTCCATTGTAGAATAAATTCACATGCCTTTTGCGGCGTCAACAACATGAAACCATATACATAAAAAGCATTGAATGTAGTTATTGATAGCAACAGTAGCAGAGGTGTTTTCTACTGAGCATTGTATATTAACCTCAAAAAGAGGGACATTATATGAAGAACATTTAAAAAACCTTGCAGGCACATCAATGATGCATTGTCTTTCTGAGGTGGAAGCAATAAATAGCCCAATAAATACGCCCAGAAACAGTTGAAGTTGTAAGAAACAAGATCAAGAAGGTCTCACAGTATACGTGAAGTAAACCAGCTGCCTTGCCAGCAGAGCTGATCAAACAAAGGAATTATGTGATTCATTTAACAAGCATATCCAATCCATAATCCAAAGCATCACAGACTAATTAAATATGGTTAACAGGGATTCACAAATTTCTAGCTGAATAGCTTTCATATTCAGTGACATCTCTGAAGATGTTATTTTTAACAACAGCATTGGATCTGCGGCTGTCTACGTTTTTATAAAAATGAACAATATTTTCCTTAATTTAATAATTTCAGTACGATCTCCGCAAATCAGCTGCACAAAGACCCACATAGGTAAAACCCATAATGTATTAAATTAAATCCAAAATCAAATCCAATGTGCAATGTGTACACCACCATAGATCTCTCCCACACCAACGCCTCTCACCACCTGGGCTTAATCATAGAGGTGAGGTCCTTTCTCTTATGTGCACATTATGGGGTCTATTCACTAAGCTACCGAGGGCAGCCGAGTGACTAACCGAAGTGAAGTGAGCCGAACGCTGTTTTGATATTCACTTCAGGCTAGTACGGCTGATTCCAGCCGTGTATCGGCTGAAATCAGGCGTACATCGGGTGGCTTCGGGTCGGCCGAACATGCTCAGCATGTTCGGCTGACCTGAAGTGCAGAAGGAGTTCGACTCAGCCGATCCAACATCTGGATCGGCTAAGCCGAACCTCCGGCAGGCTACTCACTGCTGTTTGGCCTATTCTCCTAGATGCCAAACAGCGGTGAGTGAATAGCGGCATTCGACTCGGCTTTTCTGCTCGGTACCTCTGTGGTACCGAGCAGAATAGAAAAACAGTTAAAAAGTAGTAAAAAAGAAAATAGAAAACAATTGGGTGGAGCTAGCAGAGTTTTCTATTGACCGGGCAGTTCTGCTGCCGTCAGAAACAAAATCACCATAGGAATGCATAGCTAGATTCCTATTGGCTATTTCACATTGGAATAGCCAAAAGCAAACTAGCTATTGCACCCGCCCTCTGCTGCTGTCAATCACTAAAGGGGACCTGATGGAGAACTTCAGGTCCCCTCTGCTGATTGACAGCAGCAGTGGGCGGGTGCAATAGCTAGTTTGCTATTGGCTATTGCAAATTGAAATAGCCAGTAGCAATCTAGCTATGCATTCCTATGGTGATTTTTATTTTTTTTATTCTGACGGGAGCCAACAGCTCGATGTCAGAAGAAAAAAAACAGAGCAGGGAAAGGTTTACTCCAGATAAAGTGTTTCTCTCCCGGGCGGCCAGGAGCCGCTATCTAATAGCAGTAGACTCCCGGATGCCTGGGTCAGTTGGGCTGTCTGGAGATTAGTGTCCCTGGTTACCTGGTAACCAGGGACGCTGATCTGTCTGTGCAAGTGGCCGGAGCCAGCTGTGAGATGACAGCTGGCTCCGTCCAGCAGTCAGTAGCAGGCCGTTCGGCCAGCTTTGGCTTTCACCTCGGCTGAGTCAAGCCGAAGCATATGCCTTCAACTCGACTGAGCCGCTCGGCCGACTTCGGGATCTGTACGGGCTATATTGGATAGCCTGTACAGCTGCCCTTCGGTTCTACTGAACCGAAGGGGTCCTGGGGCTGAAGCTAGCCGAAGGATCAGCCGAAGCTATGGCTAGATCCTTCGGCAGCTTCGTGAATAGACCCCTATGTGTGTGAAGTACCGTCCTGTTCCCCTGGTATAACAACGAATGTAACGATTATGAATACTTTAGGCAATCAACAATTGTACGTTTCTCTAAAAAAAAAACTAATATACCAGGCTTTTAAAAACTGTCTTATTATAATGAACCTGGGGAAACTACAAATTTCAAATTGAATGGTTGATTGTCTAAAGTATTCATAATCGTCACAACCGCTATTATACCGGTGAACAGGGCGGTACTTCACACATATAATGTGCATTTAAGTGGAAGGGCTTCACCTCTATGATTAAGCCCAGGTGGTGGAATGCGTGAGAGGCATTGGTGCGGGAGAGATCGTTAGTTGTGTACACATTGCACATTGAACTTTGGATTTGATCTTGGATTCATTTCAATCAATTTTGGATTTTACCTACGTCAGTCTTTGTGCAGCTGATTTCCAGAGATCGGTTTGAGAAGTGAGAGCACACTACAGCCTGCACCTGGTGTATGCATCGATTGCAGCCGGAGATGGAATTGGAGCTGTGAGTTACACAGCTTTTTAAAAATAATAATTTCAGTTGTTAACCTTTAAAAAAGAAAACATATCTAAAATTTACAGTAGGCAAAGAAAGATGACTCTGAAAACAAATGAAGCACCAGACTCATAAGAAATAGCTGTTTAAATTATGAATAGTTTAGAATATAAAAACAAATTCATACTTAAGGATAGAAAAATGTTTTAATCGATCACAAATATAGTTATGAAACGCAGGGCAAGGTGTTTTTAGCTTTAATCCTTTCAGGGCAGGCCTACGTGGGTTTTAAACCAGATCCAACCAGATCTGGTTTATATGTAGATATGTATCTTAGGGGGTTATTCCCTAAAGCCAAAGCTACAGCTGGATCCTTCGGCTCTCTTCAGCTGCCTCTGCCCTTCGGTTCAGTCGAATATAAGGGCTGCTATATGGGCTATTCACAGTGGCCGTACAGCAGCCGAAGGCAGCCGAGTGGCTCAGCCGAGCCGAACGCATATGCTTCGGCTCAGCTGACCCCGCCCTGTTGTAACGGTTGGCAATTACAACTGGGCGGAGCCGGCCATGATGTCACGGCCGACTCCACCCAGTTGTTATTCATTGGTCGGGACCTGCTAGAAGACTCTGCAAGGTGCCGACCAATAGGAAACAGTCCTCACCGCTAGCTCCGCCCAGTTGATGTGTTTTTTTTTAACTTTTCTTTAAATACAATAATTGGAGATTGCATGGTCGGCAGCCCAGCTCCTGTTTGATCCGTTTTTGTACCCAGAGAATACGGTGACACGGAGAGAGTTGTCGGGCATGCATTTTACTTGAAGTTTTATGTCTACTTTCCTTATGTGAGTAGCTTTTAAATAAAGGAGTTTTTTAATTGTAAGTTTTTATGCTATGCACTGTTTTTATATTTTCTGGCCTCACCAGAGCCATTGTGCTTTATCACATTTTGACCTATCTTCTAAATATATGAATCCAGCATCTCACCTATCAGTCCAGCTACATTCACAATTGTGGACAAAAACATGCATTTTCATATCCTCTCAATTTCAGGAAGCTAATGGGCTCCTCAAAAATAAAGAATATATGGAATGTGTATTTTATGTTTGCCACGTAGGAAAGGAAAGATTGACTTTTACAGTAGAAGGTTAAACATAATTTCACATGGTTTCATTTTGGGGACATGATTTACAGTTGTACAGAAGGGGGGATTTTCCCCCAAAAAAACTGTATTTAGTATGTGATAGTAGAAAGTGGAAACAGTAGTATGTAGCAGAAAGAGAAGTAATCAAGCAGTTTAATCATGTGTTCTACAATTGAATTTGCACATGAGTAAAGTTTGTACACTAATTATGTTGGCACTGATGACTGGATTGGACTGAACCTATACCACTCAATCCTAGAAATCCTCTTCAATGCTAGTCAAACTGATTTGCCCACATAGTTTTACAAAATAATTTGTTTGGTTCACAGCCTCGCCATGACTGCTCTGGTTCTCTTTGCACCTATTTTCAATATTATTAGCAGTAAGTAAATTGTGTATAGGATGGGTTGTGTCATGCTAAATTAGGATTTGTGAGAACAGAAACATAACAAAAGCACTGATTTCTGAATTAGCAGCATGTAGTCTGTTATCTGTTCTGGTTGCATTGCATTCTTTTCTTTCTCCCATCTTATCCTGAGTAGATAAATAAAATACTGTTTCTTTTGTACTTAATTACCTTATTTTAATGCCTGCTTGAACTTTTTGTGTCTGTCTGAAACTGTTAATTACGTTACAGATTGCAATAAAAAGCTCACTAACCCTTCATTACTAATGGGACTGATTTTATCTAATACTATCAACTGTGTTAAGCTGATAATTATACCATTATAATAAATAGTAATACAGTAACTAGAAAAATACTACCTTGTAGAGTGAAAAGTGTTTATTAGGTAAAGTAGAAAGGGTTTCAGTGACAAGAAGCTGTACATGCTGTGTGGCTCTGGTCCGCATTCTGTCCACCTCTATAATGCTCTGCAGTGGAAGATCCCATCTGTTGGGGAAATTGTGAATAAATGGACTAGCAGAAGTAGGCATAGCCCTAATACTGTTAGCGATACTTCTGCTGATATGCTATATTCATTTTTTAGCTTCTAAAATGAGCCCTGCTTGTTTTTGAATTTCAGCACGTAATGATTTGGCACTAATAACTTTAAACATATGTATCATATATTGATTAATGATCACACCCAAAACACTAATATTCACTAAGGGATCGTTAAAGAAGTATTGCCAGAAGTTGAAAATCCTTATTGAATCCTCCAGCAGACCCAGTGCACATCCCATTCAAATCTGTACAGTGGTTGTTGAGCTAGTGTGGTTGACAGGGCGTCCCCCACTGATGTCTGACAATGCTGCTCACGAGAAGACAAATCTATAGTTATTTTTGACGGACCGACACACAATGGAGGGGGGGGGGGCGTGCCAGACAGTACACACAGGAGAGGCCAAGCAACCAACACCTCCTCTAAAAGGTACCAGAAACATCTGCAGCTCTGCCATGAGCTGCCGGCTAACTTGTATTTTTGTGAATAACAGCATGCTGGAGCCATGGGCAGTTATACGCAAACAACAACACACGCCACTGGAAGCTGTGTCTGGGCTCAGATTTTCTTAATAGTACTTGGCAGATAGCAGAGAGGTAGAGCAGCAAAGGCACAGTGCTGCTAGATTACATGGCTAAGCTGCAGAATGGAGAAGGGGAGTTGGCTTCAGTGCTGGCTGTAGCTTCCCAATGGGAATACCAATACATTGTGCTTAAGCCTGGGGAATAGTTACAGCAAGCACAAACAGAATAGAAATATAATTGTATTTCATAACCACTGCACAGATCTGAATAGGACCAAGTGTTCTGTGCACTGGGTGGGGGTTTAACAATGAGTTTAAGCTTCTGTTAATAATTATTCTTTTATTTCACTGTGAGCATCTAACCCAACACTAAACCTAGCTACCAAATATAACCCTTAAGCTAAGCCTAACCTGTAAATCAAACCCTTAGCATTAACCTTAACCCATTTGTGAAGGCATTGTATCCTGACCACTGTCTGCTGGAACATTTGACAGGACAGGTTAGAAAACCTCAGCGTTTTGGCCGATTGGTCATGGACCGTCTCTCAGATCGTCATGATTGATTGAGGGAAGTCAGATAGTGTGTGCATATCCATCTACCCTTGTAGGACTCTGGATGGTGTAATCATATTTTATAATGGCAATAAATGTTATCAGAATGATGCTAGAATTCAGAATACTACTATGCCCAGAATGATAGCTGTGCCACAGTACCCATGTAATGTGAACAGTAGCAGAGTGCTAACAAGAAACAGTCAGAGTAGGAGAGAGCAGAGTGATGGCACATTAGTTTGCTGCTGGTCCTTTATTTGCAATCACAGGCAGGGGCGGGTTTGTGTTTTTGACTAAGCTTTGCTGCTGCTGCAGTGGAGGTTAAAGACCTGACTGTGCTGTCTGGCAGGAATGCCTGGATCAACTAACTGGGTGACAAAAAATTGAAAATAATTTGTAAAAATTTTCCCAATCCCATTTTTTTTAGCTGATTGCATGCATTAAAGCTTTACATAACAAGTAAAATCAGTTATCAGTAAACATGTATTGCTCCCCAGGAGGCGTTGCCGCTGTGCTAAAATTAGAATAGGCAGCTTCCCTTTTAACCTGAATTTTATGTTATCGTTTTTTTTCAGATTCATTAACAGTAGCAATAAACCCCTCATTAAAAATGAAATCTCTGAATAAAAGCATTTAACATCTTACAGAATAACTTTTTTTTTTCTAAACTACATCTAAATGTGTCTTTTACTTCCTATTGCTGTCCCCCGCACTTTCTCTCTCACAGCACTTCACTGAACTTCTGGTTGGGGAGCACGCACACACAATTATTATTCAAAGCCAAAGTTGGGACTACATGTCCCATGAACACTTGCGTGCATTGTACTGGACATGTGTGCTCATGTTAAAGGGCAGCTTCATGTTCGTCTGTAACTCCTGGAGGGAGTACGCACATTGTGATGGCTTCTATGGGACTCCATAGAGACCCTGCAAGTGAACATAGCCGCTGTAAAAATTGAAGTCTTCTTCAGCTTTCAATCAAATTGATCCTTAACTTCATAAATGCTGATGGCAACAAAATGACTGAGCATATAGTATTCAAAGTAAGTGTGGCAATGTGAAAATATTTGTTGTCACTTCTGTCACTGGGTTTAATAACACTTTACGTTTTTCAGAAACTTGTTTGTAGAACAACAGCCTGCCATCATAGGAATCTGTCCAATCCATAGGAATAAAGACAGGCAAATAAGATGAATACAACGATTGAATTTGGAGCCACTCAGCAGTTCTGCTTTGTAATTACATTCACTTACCTAAATTGCAGGGCTCCAGTGATCTTCCTTGTGTGGGCTCCCTGGTGCTGAGTAGCCTCTTCAAAATCTTCCCAGTAGGCCATTTCACCCCTTGCCATGTAAACACTCTGCAGGCTTATTTATCATATTAAAAGGCCAGTCTGTAAACCTTCTTCGTAGTTTTTTAAATGAATGAGCCAGCAGAGTGCATGCACAGGGGAACCAATGGCTGGCTGGAAAGATTTGGAAGAAGACGCTGTATGACTTTGCACAGGCCACACAGCAAAGATCATTGGAGCCATGTAATTTAAAATGTATCAAAACCTATACATAAAAATTTTATATTTGCTTCCTTTTTTGTTAAATATACCATTGAAAACATTTGCTACATTTGCGTGGTAAGTAAAAAAAAATATCCTTTGATCCTTCCAGAAATCTAGTGAGTATAAAAATAACTTCCCGTGCTTTCTGTCTGTGCTGAATCACTTGCATTGTTCTCAGCCATCTCTGAGAACTACAGAACCATACCTTTCTATGTTATGTAAAATATGAGAGGGGTAGGTTTTGTAGACCTGTCTAGTTTCTGATATTCTGATACAGTATGGTGAATGAGTGTTGTCGTGCTGGGACTGGAATTGTGTTACTGGCAGAACCACTAGAGGAATTTAACCTCCTTGGCGGTATTCCCGAGTGTAGCTCCGGGTTACTTCTCCATACCCTGAGCTACACTCGGGAATATCCCACAGTATTTACTTACCTTGACCCTCGAGCCGTGCGGTGTCCTCCGCCCGGCGCCGGCATCTGTCTTCCGGGTTCCGTCCCTTGCGAGCTGACGCGTCGCATGGGGCGGAACTGGCGGGAAATTCGAAAAAAACCCCCGGAAGAAACGACAAAATAAAATAACGAAAAAAATCCGGAAAAAAATTGCGCCGAAAAAATAACGAAAAGCTAAATAATCATACCGCCAGGGAGGTTAAAGGAAAAAAAGATGAAAAATAAAAACCTAATACAGGCATCTTATCTAATGACTGGTAAGGTACAATATGTTATGCAACATATTTTTGTTTTGGGGTTTAGAAATGCTTAATGAAAGTATATGTTAGCAAAACACTCAGAAGAGTGGGAGAAGGGGCCCTGATAGATAAGATGGAATAACAGTGCATTTAATAATTAGATGCTACCTTTTCATTGCAATGTTAAGCCAATTTTTATGTGATACTCCTGGTTGTGTTAGGATAAATGACAGTCAAGATGCTTATGGTGTATCCTAAAAAGATTGCTGTCCGGAAACTTGGTGCAGGTATTTTTCAGTGGTAGATCCTCAAATCATCTCTTAATTGGTGCTGACACTGTCCTTCCTTCTGGAGGGTGGCTACTTTTGTTCCCCATGTTCCCTGTGTCTGTTGTAAAGTAATCACTGCTCTGAGCTCACTCCCAAACTATTGGGATACAAACTATTAAAGTAACCATGAGATTGTAGTCCGAGCTTTGAGCAGTGATTACTTTACACCACACACAGGGACCATGGGGAACAAAAGTAGCCACCCTCCAGAAGGAAGGACAGTGTCATGTAGTAGTCATGCAGGCTGTATCTATCCGTGACATGACGAGGCCCCCTTAATCAGTGGTGGTTAACTTGGTAAAGATCTTCAAGTACAGCAAATTTGTAAACTTTTGTAAATGTGTTATTTATTGTGTTATTATTTATTACATGTATTATTATTTATTATGATGGTGTTAATTAATTATTAAAATGAAAGTGGGTTAGCTTTATTTTAGACAACCCAATATGTTTTTTCTCAGTCTTTTTGCTGAATAGTAATTTTCACTAGCTCCTTCCCTGAATGGATATTTCATAAAGTGTCAAAGAATAAGTTTTCATTTAGGACAGTTTTTTCGTAGTGCACCCAAAAAAAAAAAAATCTGTTTGTGTAAATTGTTAGAGTAATATTAAGTGAGAATCAGGTTGGGTTTGTATGGACAGAATTTAGCATGATAATGATGTTTTCACAATTGTGCAACCATTAAAATTCTGAATGACATTAGTCTTAAGTACAAATACCATTAAGGTCATCTAATCTACATGTTAGGACTCTGGGGATTAATTTGAAAAAGGCATAGATCACTTTTTTTTGTTTCTTTTCCACTTTTATTTCTTCATTGTAGGTCAGGGTCAGATAACGGAAGACCAAATCCAGACCCATATACACCTCTGCAGGAACAGATCACTTATAAACAGCCAATGCGCAAAGACAGCGGGGTTTGCCCGTCCGGGTCACAAGTTGCTAATCTGTGAGCAGGAGCAGGGGAAGCTAACCCTGTCCGAGCCCCTCGATACCTGACAGCGAGTGGAGAGTGGCAATGTCCTGATCCACTGCGCTGTGATAGCAAAAAACAGGGAAGTTACAGGTCAAATTAAATAAAGAAAAGGGGGGGGGGGAAGGGGAAAGGGAGGGGGGAATGGGGAAAGAAAAAACAACGAGCATGCCCTGAAAACCTAAGGAAAACAGTATACAGTATATGTGGAGCATAATCAAACCTTGAATATGCTGTAGTGTTTGCCAAATGAACATTTCTTACTCCAATCTGTTTGATTTTTCCTGCAGTAAGAGTTTCAATATAACATTCAGAGTTTATTGTTCCTTTTTCAAGAAAGTCTGCAAGAACAACAGAAATTAAAAACTTCTTCAACACCACAACGTCAGGCCTCACACAAGTGCAGCATCAAGATAAGCAATTCCACGCCTGGACTTTTCAGTACATCCACATCCACCGTATAGCCCAGACCTGGATCCTAGTGATTTCCACCTGTTCTCAAATCTAAAGGGAACACTTGAATGGATAGTGCTTCATCTATGATGAAGAGGTGAAGTCTGCATTGAGGAAATGGTTTCCAAAACAAAACACCAATTTTTTAAAAGTGGTAGTAAGGTTGGGGCGTTTTTTACCTTAATGCATTCTCTTCATTAGGGTAAAAACCGCCCAGTACCTTTTTCTTCCCCAGTTCCATGTTACATGTCAGTGGCGCTCGTCCCTGCCACCGGTCCCAAAGCGATCCTCTGAACTTCCTGGTTGCGGGGGGAGGATACTGATGGGAGAGGAACCATAGGCACTTTCTGCCATCAATCAAACTTTTGGATGGAGAGAAGGGGCGTTGCCTGCCAGAGGGCTGTGTGTGTCTATGGACGCACACAGCCACTGCGGGCATGGGTGCCTCCATTAGCCGATGGAGGCACACCTACAGGGAGGGTGAAGATCGCTGTGGGGACCCACTTTAAAACGAGGAATTTAAAACTTTTAAAGAGAAACAACAGGCAAAGGTGGGCCTCCTTTATAGCAAATATTTTTTTTTTAAAAGGAAGATTTAATATCACTTTAAGGACGGATTTCAAAAACTAGTGCAGCGTTGGCGAAAGTGTATTGAAGTGTGTGGTGATTTTGTAGAGAAATAATTATGAAGCTTTGAAAATAAATGATCCAGGTATATTTTTTATTTAGATAAAATATCTTTTCAGACAAAATTTTATCAGCCCACCTTTGTAGATAGATAGATAGATAGATAGATCCTATACAGCACACTGTCACACGGAGAAACCTTCGCCACCTCGACCCCCTTCTCTTCTCTACTCTGCTACTGACTACCTCTATGACAAAATCTCACCCCTGTCCTGCCCTGACCTGGCTATTTCTGTCTTCAACAGCTCGCTCTCATCTTCCCTAGACACCTTGGCTCCCCTCACTACACGCAGACTTAGACTCAGACACTGTCCTGTCCTTCCCCTATTTATGTACCTGGCCCACCACTGCAGTTGTTACTTTCCTCTTTTGACCCTGTCACCACAGAGGAAGCTGCAAAGCTTCTCTCTGACACCCACCTCACCACTTGCACCCTGTTCCCTCACCACTACTTCGATCACCCTCTTGCTCTAGCCTACACTCTCTTACTCACATTATTAATCTTTCCCTGTCCACTGGCATCTTTCCCTCCCCTCTAAAACATGCACTGGTCACCCCAATAACCTTCACTGTACCCCACGGACCTCAACAATCTCAGACCTATCTCCTTACTCTCCTTCAACTCCAAACTCTTTGAACGCCTCATCTACAATCGCCTGAGCTGCAACCTCACTGATGACAACCTTCTTGATCCCTTACAGTCCGGCTTTCGCCCTCAACACTCTACTTAAACCGCCCTCCTAAAACTCACTAATGACTTACTAACAGCTAAAAACAATGGCTACTACTCCTTACCCTTGCTATTAGACCTTTCTGATGCTTTTGACACAGTTGACCACCCACTGCTCCTCAAAAAACTCCACTCGCTTGGCCTACAAGACTCTGCTCTCTCATGGTTCTCCTCCTACCTATCAAAGCGCTCTTTTAGTGTAACCTACAAATCTACATCTTCCTCTCCTCTTCCCTTGTCTGTCGGGGTCCCCCAAGGCTCTGTCCTTGGACCCCTTCTCTTCTCTATCTACACCTTCTCACTTGGTCAGTTGATCACCTCACATGGCTTCCAGTATCACCTCTATGCTGATAACACTCAAATATATCTCTCCACTCCGCAACTCACCCCCTCAGTCTCCTTACGTATCACTAACCTACTAACTGACATATCCGTCTGGATGTCACAACATTTTTTAAAGCTCAATCTTTCAAAAACTGAGCTCAAGGTATTCCCTCACCCCCGCGCACCCACCTCCAACTTTTTGATCATGATTGATAACACAGCCATCCAACCCTCCCCCCATGCCAGGGTGCTGGGTGTCATCCTTGATTCGGACCTCACCTTTCTTCCCCACATCCAATCCCTATTAAAATCCTGCCGTCTTCACTTTTGCAACATCTCCAAAATACGCCCCTTCCTCACCAATGAAACCACAAAGCTGCTCATCCACTCACTTGTTATCTCTCATCTCAACTATTATAACTCCCTCCTCATTTGGCCTACCGCTACACCGACTATCCCCCTTCAGTCTATCATGAATGCTGCTGCCAGACTTATCCACCTAACCAACCGCTCAGTATCTGCAGCCCCCCTCTGTAAATCCCTGCACTGGCTTCCAATAGCCCAAAGGATAAAATTCAAAATATTAACCACTTACAAAGCCATTCACAACTCAGCCCCCTCAATATCTCAAACCGTGTCTCTAAGTATCACCCTAACCGTCCACTCCGCTCATCCCAAGACCTCCTGCTCTCCAGCTCCCTTATCAACTCCTCCCATGCTCGCCTCCAGGACTTCTCTAGAGTATCCCCCATTATGTGGAACTACTTACCCCAACCTGTCCGTCTATCTCCCACTCTGACTACCTTCAGGCGATCCCATAAGACTCATCTCTTCAGGGAAGCCTATCTGACCTCAACCTAACCACTGAAATATCACTTTCTCAAACAATTCAATGCTCCTCCCTTTTAGATTGTAAGCTCTCAGGGGCAGGGCCCTCCTTACCATCTTGACTAGAATTGTGTTGTAATTGTAATGTCTTCCTTATATTGTGAAGCGCTGTGCAATCTGTTGGCGCTATATAAATCCTGTATAATAATAATAGATAGATAGATTGATAGTCCTGTTTACTATGAAGGCCTTTTTGCCATTTGCCTAATTTATATGAGCCTGCAAGGATCCCTCGTTTTTTTGTTCCCGAATGCAAATAATGTCTTTACTACGCTGCCATTCCTTTGTCAACTGCAAGTCTGGGATTTCTGAGTGCTGTGATTCTGTTGCTATGGAAACATTGAATTGCCTCTATATTTAGCGCTTTGAAGAAAAGACAAGATTGAAAGTATATTTTTCACAGATCTTTGTGAAACCCTGCAATATCTGAAATATTCATGAAAATGAATTCTAAAACAGGGTTCTCTATCAAATGACTGTAGGCTGCGTGGGAGTATTAAAATATCGTGATCATGGAAGTCATCTTATATTAATAAATATGGCTAGTTCCATCTTATTGCAGGGTGATTTTTTCCTTCAGCAGGGTAAAAGAAAAATATTGTTTGTTTGCTGCAATTTATAAATTTCCACAAATAATTATTTTGTGATTAGAGATGAGAAAAACGATCAGATGGACATATTCAACATGGATCACTCCAGTCTGTATAAATTGAATGAGGTATAAAAGGTTTATTCATCTTTATTAATAAATCATAATTCAAAAGACCAGGTTGTCACAGAAACTCCCCGACTCACACTGCATTTGTGTTTTTTCTTGGTTAAATTTGTATAGTGCCAATTCCTCTCTGCATACTGCACCACAAAGGGACAGCGTTCTTTTCTGATATTATTCTGCTTCCCAGACCAGTTTATTCTATACATCACTTCTAGGTTGAGGCTTTCCTTTGTCTCTGGGGCATGCACACTATAGTGATGACATCATCACAGTGATACATTGAAACAGAACTGTACTCAAATCTTAACCCCGTCAGCTGTGATTATGTAACCAAATGCATTTAGGTCATGCTACCAGCACTGAAGAGAGCAGGGAGCATCATTTTCTTCATTAAAGGTAAATATTTAATAACACACATCCTTGGTGAACGCCTGTGCTGGGCAAAGCTAGGGGTGTGGGAAATAAAGACTCGGCATACAACTTATTGGTATCTTTGTCATATACAATGGGATGTTGTTTGCTCTATGACCTTGTTGCTGATGCTTTTACACTTGATTGTAGGACACCTGTATATACATTGCACAAATGACTACATCTCTTCTTTCGATACGATGTGCAGACTGTTTTTTTTGTACTTGTATTCAATGTACCTTTGTCTGTATTGTGTTTCTTATTCTGTTTAAAAAAATAAAATAAATCAAAAACCTAATTAAACCAATCTGTTGGGAAGGGGAATATTTCAGCCTTTCTATTATTCTTTTTGTCATCTGTTCAAGACTGTTTTCATAGCTTTTAATTAAAGCTGACCCTAAATCTAAAGGTAAACATGCTCAGTTCCATGGAGGGCTCCATAACAGCCAAAAATGCAATAGGTTTGTATGCCATTCTGAAGATAAATATAGCAAAATCGACTTCCAGCACTTCCTGGTCACAACCAACCTAGAAATCCTTTGCCTTTAAAATGCATGTTGGGAGATTAATATCATCAGCATTCTAAGCCTTTATCTTCCCAGACCTGCTCCTTAGCTTCACAGCAAGCAATCTTTATCAAAACTCTGTATCCACGCAATCCCTCCAGAATAATTTTATTGCTTGGTGTTTGCCCTACTGAGTAAAGCAGGAGAATCCTTAGGCAAACTGTCCTTTGCTGCTTCCCTCCTACCCTTCTTGACTAGCATGCTAACAAACTCAGATGTCATAGCCACACAAGACATTCTAATGCTGGGCACACACCTTACAACCATTGCAAGACTTTTGTCTTGCGATGGTTTTAAGGTACTTAAAAAAACGTACGATCTGCCTATCTTGGACACGCTACACACCCGCCGAACATCGTACGATGCTCGGCGGGTTTTCGAACATGTTCGTAAGTTTAAAGTCGTGCGACCTTGCAGTAGTAGAGGTCGCACGGCTTCGACACACCTTGCGATAATTGTACGATCGCGGGATTTCCCGCGATTATCGTACGATTATCGTAAGGTGTGTGGGCACCCTGAGACTGGAGATGGGGGCACAGAAAGAAACATATATAATTGAATTCAGCTGAAACATGTATCACTTTATTAAATAAGTATCCTTCTCCTGGTGTGTCCTTATGTGCCCCATCTACTCTGCTAGCATTTTGGTTCTAGGTGATGAACCCAGGGCCAGGGAACTGTAAGTGTACAGCACAATTTTTCACCAACAACAATCAATAGTAAAGTTTTACAGACAGTATATGATGTGTGCTACCCCTGGCAAGCCCTGTCTCATGGCCTAAGTTGCCTATGCAGAAATTGTGCCTTAATTATAATGGTGTGCCTTTCCCCTGTTGGTGCCTCAGAATGCTCCAGTATGGAAAATAAATGTCATGCAATTATTTTCCAGCTTAATACATGTGTTTCAACCTGAAAACATCCTTTCCTCACCCGCAGGTAGTTTTCTGTGACACTAAAGGGTTAAAATGGTTTCTTTCCATTATAGGTATTTATATAGCACCGACAATGTGACCTGGCTGGGATTTGAACCAGGGACCCTCAGTACTGCAAGGCAGAAGCACTAACCACTACACCCCTGGGCTGCCCATTAGCCCACTTCAAACCACAGCACTAGTGGCGTACACTGGATAAAAGTTTTGCATGCAATACTTTTTTTCAGTGCAGCGTGGTGCCACACAGTACAACCACATCTCCCCGGGTTGTAGCTAATAGAACTGAATGAAATGTCACTTGTGACATTTCATTAGCGTTCTAACAAAAAAAAAAAAGTAAACAGTATTCGGTGTTGGGATAGTCACTTTTTCTCTCAACGCACACCAGTGGACGTGCAGTCAACGTGGTGTGCATTTGTGAACAAGCCCTAAGGAGAATATTATCCCAAGGGCATTGAATGTCACTTGTGACCAGGAAGCATTATGGATCCAATTGTTTATGAATAGTTTCACATCATGTTGGCCATAATGGTTGACCAAAGGTCAGCTTCACACGTATGCTCACTTATGGTGGGATTGCCCGCACATACAACAGTTCTGGGGGGACGTCACCCGTCTCATTTCCACCATTAGCGGTATACCTACACACATGGACCCCTGGCTGTGCCTCTTCCATCTTAACCCCCTTTCAATGCGTTCATATAAGAGATCGGTAATTCCCTTTATGCTCAATGCAGCGAAAGCTCTCATCCCCACACACTGGCGCTCAAACCAAACACCCACGGTGGCAGAGTGGTTGACACGGGTGGACCATCTGCGTCTGATGGAAGAACTCCATCACTTTAGTAAGGACACATATAGCACTTTTCACACGACTTGGGCGGGATGGCTGCACTTTAAAACTCAGGACAAATATGTCTAAATGCTATCCGCGTGATATGGTCTGCTTTAAAACCTGTTATTCTATTTTATTTAATTTAAATTTTTTTTTTATTAGTAACTCTGTAAAACTGGCAATTGTCTTTTACCCTAACACACTACGCTTCCGGTAAAATGATTGCCAAGTTCCATTGAGGGGCCCCATCACTGTATTGTTATGCACTGTTTTGCCACATGCCTGAATGCGCATATTGCGCCACGCTTACTCCAAAAGCGCCCCGACCAGGGGACCAACCCCACTCCCCCTGTATCCCTGCGTCTCTTGTCCCCCCTTTTACCTTAGATATCGTATGTAATGTGATTGTCTTAATGTATGCTTAATGTATTGTATGTGTGTTTTTTTTGTTATATTTTGAAAATCTTTAATAAACATTTAATATGAAAAAACAAAAACAAAGGTCAGCTTCAAAGCAAACCTGTCATTAAGCTGTTCACTTTAAACTAGCCACCCTGTAAAAGAGGATACTATAGAGGGAGCAGGTACAGTATTATTATTATTATACAGGATTTATATAGCGCCAACAGTTTGCACAGCGCTTTACAATATAACAATATTTGACACATCCCAAAGTGTTGGGTACCTGCACCACCCAGAGATCTGCAGGGGGACAGAGTTTTAATACACAGACCACCAGAAAGGTAAGTATACTTGTGCTTCTTTTATACGATGGTGTAAATTAAAAGTGAATAGCATAATGACAGGTTTGCGTTAGGATGCCATTGCATGATGTTGAAATTTAAAATCTCATATAGGTACTCAATGGGTGTAAAAACATTTAGAGCCTGTAGCATTTGCCTTGTGCTAGCCTGGCAAGAGCTAATTAAGTTAAACATGGCTTGAAATTGAACCATACACTGAAGGCTGTGTTCAGTATGACACACTCAGTACAATGCAAAGCCCATGCTTACCTAAGTATTTGTGTGTATTAAGCCATCCAGCTTAATATACATTTCCTGCCTCAAGTGTCGGGAAGCACCAAGAAAGTTGGTGCAATTAACTCATCCAGACCATTCTTATAACATAGCAAATATTTACAGTGATATTCACTAAGGGGTGAAGAGTTTGGAGGAGGCAGGAGAAGTTAACAAATTTAGGACAATGGAAAGTGAGTTGAAATGGAGAATTTTCCCAAATCAGCTATTTTGTCCTAGATTGTTCACTTCTCCTGCCTTCTCCAAACTCTTCACCCTTTTGTGAATGATCCTGTTAGTTTTTTAGTTCAGGTCCACTTTAAGGGTCCCAATAGTAAAGACGCCACACTGGACAAAGTACAGATTTACTTCAAGTTCTATGAAGAGATTAACACCAGCCACAACATTTTATACCTGTCAGCATGTACCGTATATACTCGAGTATAAGCCGTCCCGAATATAAGCCGAGGTACCTAATTTTAGCCAAAAAAACTGGGAAAAAGTATTGACCCGAATATAAGCCGAGGGTGGGAAATGAGGCAGCTACTGGTAGATAGATACCATTAAAATACATTAATATTTATTTAAAAGAAAAATAACCTAGCTCTGTAAGTGGAAAAGGGGGATAAATTAACATCCTTTATAGTTTTCATGTCATAGTTATTTCTTTTTTTACTGGTGATTGCTGCAAACAACGACATACTTATCAAATATGCAAGATTGCTGTAATATCCCACCAGGGATCGATGTGCCTTTGTGGCTTTTCTTGGAGCACATATGTTGTTTATCAGGATAGTGCTGTGAAGTTAGGAGTATGTTGCTGGAGTTATTTGTTTCTGGCCCTGTTGCCCTCATGAGAGGATGAATGTGTGCTATTTAGGTGTGATTTAACACAGTGAACCTTATTGTGAGATTCAGCTTGATCCGCCATTACACTGCGGTGCCCTTTTTAGTTCATATTTCCCAATCTATAAACAGTCTGTAGTACAATCTGTAGTTGGTACTGCATAATATGGTTATAATTGCAAGGCAGAGTGCACCACTGTTTCATTAAATAAAGCTTCCTGTGTAATGACTGGATTACACATAACTTTATAAAAGCTCATTATTAAAGAAAGATCTTTTAAATGGAACTTTTGTTTAAATAATTTAGTTTTTTTAATAGTAATCAAATGATACTCTTTAGAGTATGGTGCCAAGCTTGCAGTATGTGGGAGGAATGGATTTAATAAACTGGTAATGCGCCATTGAGGCTGATCCAAACAGAAGATTTCCAGCAGATATGATGATAGATATGGTACAGATGCAGTAAAGGGCACTGCAGTTAATAATGTATCATAAGTGAGAGAAACAAAAACCAACCATAGACACTAGATGGTGGTTATATGTGAGGAAACAATCTGATCATTGAAACATTGTGTTTTACCACTATGCAAAGGTGTGAATCCGGCCTCACTATGCATCAATTACTTTGCAAATTCAAGATTAAAGTGACATTAAAGTCAAATTCCCCACCCATGCTGGTGTAAGCACTTACCTTGAATTATGCCTTGTGATCCGATCATCTCCTTTTTTCCTGCAGTTTGAAGGAGTCCCTCCAGCGCTGGTGCCGGTCTCTGATCCAGCGTTAACTGCTGTGTCTTCCTGTCCCATGGAGTCTGTGCAGGTGTACGCTGCCGGGCTGCCTGCATTGACTTACCGCGTGTCTCTCCTATTCTCCGGCGGAAGATCTCTACTGCGCATGCGCCCGCCCCATGATCCTTTGCGGCCACCCGGGAATCTTCAGATCTTCAGGTGGGAGCACGCAACGGAGACAGGGGTAAGTTTAAACCCATTTGGTAACTTTTTTTATGTTTTTGCTGGCTAGCAGTAGATATATGCAAAAAAGCGTGATGTTTAATTATCCTTTAAATATGTAAAATTGGATCTTAATAGCGAATTACATTACTATAGAATTAGTAACAATTTGGAAGGTTTTCAAAGATTGGAGTCTTATCTGAAATTACTTACAGATTTCACATGTGCTGAAATATTTGCTATTTGCTCGTCTGGAAAAGGCAGCCAGATTTTTCACTAGTCGGGTCGCTAATGCAAATGTGGAAGTACAGTAAATCAGCAGTAACAAAGCTTTAGTGGTTACCAAATGCTGCATTCTTGTTTGCTGTTCTTTATTAAATCCAGGAGACTGGCTAGTTTTTTTGTGCAGGGTGGGGTGGCATTACAATAGTAGTAGGACCTTACATTTTATATGCTAGCGCAAAGTGCAGTAATATTTTTTCAAAATTTCAGATTTAGTACCAGGATTAAATAACGATTTTTTTAATTACTGACTCTTGATTTACCTTAGCAAATATACACTATATTGTCAAAAGTATTGGGACACCCCTTCAAATCATTGGATTCTGGTGTTCCAATCACCTCCATGGTCACAGGTGTATAAAATCAAGCACCTAGGCATGCAGACGGCTTCTACAAACATTTGTGAAAGAATGGGTCGCTCTCAGGAGCTCAGTGAATTCAAGCGCGGTACCGTGATAGGTTGCCACCTGTGCAATACTTCCATCTGTGAAATTCCCTTGCTACTAACAGGGTTATTCACAAAAGGGTGAAGAGTTTGAAGAATGCAGGTGAAGTGAACAATCTAGCACAACATAGGTGAACTGGAAAGTGAACTGAAGTGGAGAATGTTTCCAGTTCAGCTTTTTTGGCCTAGATTGTTCACTTCTCCTGCCTTCTCCAGACTCGTCACCCTTTAGTGAATAACCCTGTAAATATTCCACGGTCAACTGTCAGTGGTATTATAACACAGTGGAAGCAACTGGGAACAACAGCAACTCAGCCATAAAGTGGTAGGCCACGTAAAATGACAGAGGGGGGTCAGCGTACCTTCTCAGGATTTCAGGTGCAGAGGTACCAAATACACAAAAAGTCTGTCACCTGTTGCATTTAACTTTGTCGCTTAGCTGCCCTATAAATGCCCCTCTGTGTGTTAGCTCATCATCTCCTACAACATCCATCTGCATTTGAAGCAGAAAACTCATCTGGGCTTTAGTTTGTTCATATTAACTGACTCCAGTAGTAGATGGACAAACATCAATAGAGTCACTTTTACTCTAGCTCTGCAAAGTAGGTTTTCTGTCTAGCAGTCTGACTTCAGTGTTTTAGCAGGTATGCAAAAAAAGATTATAGTTTAATATAAGAAGGATTCAAATAGTATAGTGTTATAAAATATGTATTTTATAGATACAGTAATAAAGTAATACAAAATAAATGAAAAGGTATACAGATTGTTGGATTTTGTCACTGGCATTTTGTCTGCCTTTTTAGATTGTCCTGGTGTTCTTACATGCTTTTTGTTTAATAATAAATCCAGATAGAGCTGCAGCTAACGATTATTTTCAAAATCGATTAGTTAGCCGATTATTAAGTTTGATTAATCGGTTAAAAATAAAATACATTTTTAAAAATGGCTCCAGTGATGGGACTACCAGTTTGTATTGAGATTCCAGACCATCACAGGAGCAAGCTTGGAGCGGTGGAAGTAAAAAAGAAAAAAAAAAAGTGTGGTGTGCAATATAGTGAAATGAAAAGTGTAAAATTATACAGCAATGAATGCAGAATGGCACCGGCTATAGAGGACTCCAAAACCCAGCACTAGTACATTATACAGCACAATTTAGAATACCACCAGTTATAGAGGAATACAACAAATCCCAGCAATAGTACATTATAGCTGGTGGTATTCTGCATTGCGCTGTATATAATGTATTATTGCTGGGTTTTGTAGTCCTCTATAGCTGGTGGTATTCTGCATTGCGCTGTATATAATGTATTATTGCTGGGTTTTGTAGTCCTCTATAGCTAGTGGTGTTCTGCATTGCGCTGTATAATGTACTATTGCTGGGTGTTGTAGTCCTCTATAGCTAGTGGTATTTGGCATTGCACGACTGTATAATGTACTATTGCTGGGATTTGTTGTACTCCTCTATAGCTGGTGGTATTCTAAATTGTGCTCTCCCGGCGTCCCTGTGCCGATCGTGGATTTGGGCGGACGGTGAGCGTGAGGCGGGGAGGAGGTGCGGAGCATGGATGCGGGCGGGCGAGTCTGGCAGCGGCGAGCGTAAGGTGGGGATGAGGTGTGGCGCACAGCGTGTGTGGAGCCGTGAACAGGGCCAACCAATCGGAAGCCGATTAATCGATGATTGAAAAAGTTGACAACTTTTCAATAATCGATTATGCCGATTAGTTGTTGCAGCTCTAAATCCAGATCAAACAAACCTACATTGCCCAGAAAATTATTTATTTGCCCAAGCACTTACAGCCATCATGTTTCTGAACAGCTGGCCACAACACTCTCAGCTCAGCTTTCCTGAACTCCCTTTCAGCAGCTGTCTATCTGCTAGCTTGGAGAAGGAAGGAGGATGGGAGGAGAGGAAGAATTACAGAGAAGCAGGGAGCAGGGGAGTGACTTGTCTTGCTGTGCCTGTGTTTGTGGAGACACACATGGCTTACTAGCACACACAAAGGTGGCTCTATAGGACCCTGCAAGGGAAAGGAGCCACCCTAAAATAGGATATCAGGACCAGTGCTCAGGGGACAAGCTGATTATGCAGGAAACTAAAACTTTTAAACATCAAGGTGAAGCATCCATTGTAAGTGTTTTCATCAGTATTTGAAATAGTTTAAAACCTTTTGATTTTTTATAACTTTAAAGGCATGTTTCATTGCGGCTACAATTTGGTAACTTTTATTGTTCATGTGAAATAGCTTAGAAAAGAACCTGGAGTGGACACATTGCAAAATAAGTATTATTCTTCCCTTCACAAGCGTACAATTAGAATGAAAATTGCCCAGTTAGTCTTTCTTATTACAAAGTGCTATGTATTACAAGTACAATTGTATTCACAGCATGAATATCTAAGTTGTTTTTCCTCAGTGTGAACATATAAGATTTTCCTCTTTCCAACTGTGACAGCTAGAAAGAGCAATGTTTGTAACAGAGATTACAGCTAGAGAAGACACACATGTCCTTGTGCTTACTGAGGATTTCACAAATTTGGACCATTTGAAAGGATTTCCTGGCTCGATAACATGTGATTATACTCTCTCAATATCATATATCTTTCAAATATGTTGGGGCAGTTCAGATAAAACTACAGTTTTATTGTATTATTATTTTGATTTTTAAACATTTAAGCCTTTATTGCTGTTCATTTCAACTCTCATTGGTTTGAAGACCAATCACAATTAGACTTAGTTAGTCGCCAATCACAATTAAACATAGTGGTCTATTCACAAAGCAGCCGAAAAGATCTAGCCGTAGCTTCGGCCGATCCTTCGGCTAGCTTCGGCCCCCGGACCCCTTCTCATTGACCACAGTCTCATTGTCACAGGTCGGCTAGAACTATGAGGTGAGTGAAAAGCACTCACCTCATAGTTCTCCTTTAAGAGGCACTGTGGAAGAGAGGGTGGTTTCACTGGCTAGGCCTTGGCAGTGCAACAACCATTTGACTGTTTTACCTGCTGAGAACTGCACTGAAATCATCAGACACAATTGCAACCCAAAATGTAAGATTGCAAAACAGAGTAGGTAATCCTTACAGCACATTGTCAGGGCTAAAAACCATGGAAAACACAACTGACCAATGAAGAGAATATTGAATGCAAGCAACAAATTAGTACATATATTTCTCAAGAACCCACCGTCAACTGTACTATGGAAGCAGGGAATATAAACACCAGAGTTTAATGCTTACTAAAGCTTATGGCCTCATTGGTGCAATAATTGGATACCAGATAATTGTTTATATGGTTCAGTGAGTCCAGTCACACTTTTAAGCACAGGCTAGCAAAATTGCTGCAGTTCATTGAGTAGTGGCAATATGGAATGCAGAGAACATATTTTTACAGTGAAAAATCAGAGTGCATTCCTCTGTTAACAGATAGTCTTTATAATTTTATTGCACAGGCTAACATATAATGATTTTTTAATGATTCTTCTATTTTAGAAAACATAACTTTTTCACAGGCTGGGGAAACAACAGTGTGCATGTTACAAAAAAGTATTGTATAAGCTTGGAAAAATAATGTCTTTATGTGGCTGTCAAGAAAGTGTGGCACGGGATGTGGGTTGGTGTCCAGGGGACAGGACTAAGTCAGGGGGGTGAAGGAAGTGTTGGTTGTTGTGGGGTATAGGCTTGCTGGTACATTTAGAAGAGATGCAAATTGAAGAGATACTAGTGGGACATGCTGGGGTTGCAATTTTAACAGCACAGAGGATATATTAGTGTGTTCTGGTAGGAAGTGTAATTCTACAGAGAAAAGAAGAATTGCTAGTATAATGTGTTGGGACTTGTGTTTCTAGACATGTAGAAGAGAAGCTATGAGTATTCTTGTCTTTATTGTTCTACAGTGACATGAATCATCAGTACTACTTCCGGTTCTTATACTTCAAGAGAGACATGAAAGATGACAGTGATATATGCTGGGCTTTACAGAGAGAACTTTCAGAGGGCTGTGCTTAGTCGTGTATTTCTGCAGATAAGTGATCTACCAGTTGGACGGTCTGGATGTTATAGTTCTATACAAACAAAATTGATGCTAGTTGGAAATGCTGGAACCGGATGATCCTACACAGACAGAAGAGACACCAGGGGGATCATATTGGGATTTATATTTTTAAGTAGACCGGATACATACTAGTTTGGTAGTTCTACACAGGTAGGAAAGACAGCAAAAGGAGATTATAGGTTTGCAGTGCTACGTAGAGAGCAAAGAGGGTAGTAGGACATGCGGCTGGGCCATGTAAAAAGAGTGAGGGAGACATGGCAGCTAACAAAGTATGGATCATTAGATATGCTCTCTGTTACTGTATACTCCAACTCACTTTTGTGGAATGGCAGATTCTTTACCATTACAGCCAAGTGAATGATAGAGATAGCCCCATCCTAGTCCAGATCCATGTCCTGTGCAAAGTGGAGGCTGATGTAGATAATTATTCCCCAGTAGAGTAAAATTGTCACCATATGGCAAAAGGAAGCAGATTACCAATACTATTCCAGACGGAATTGAGAAACAGGAAGATCACTTTTCAGAGAAGATGTCCGAGGTCATGTTTTAATGTTCCAATGTCTACTTCTACCACATGTGTATAATGTGAACAGGGCACATAGAAAACAACTGTTTTCTATTTGCCCTGTTCACAGCATACACATGCAGTGTTATGCAGAAAAATGCAATTTAAACAACATGGGGTGAGCAAGTCCTTAGGGATACACCTACACATGTGTAGAATAAACAAGTAAGCAACAGAACATCAAAACATAACCCTAAATATTGTCTCTGGACAGTCATCTCCCTAGATCTCAATTCCATTTGGTATCTGTGTGATGAACTAGATAGAAGCATTTGTCAGAATGTTTCTTGCCTGTGTCAGCAGTTAAGGGTAATGTTATTGTAAGAATGAGCCAAAACTATTTGTGACAGTTCCTTCAGTGATTAATTAGTGTTTATAAATAACCATATTCCATGTATTGTTCTGTATAAGTAAACAGAACACAAAAAGGAAAAATAATAATAAGATTTAAATAGAAACTGTGGAACGGAACCCAGATGCTTATTAATGTCCAGATGTTCTGTGTGAATATGTTGTTCCTGCAATGTTTTGTATTTCATTAGACACAAGGTTCTTTACCAAAGCTCAAATGTATTGTATAAGTGTCCTTCATTGAAGCTGTATTACATTTTTATGGGAAAGCTTCAAAAGCCATGTTGCTAAGCACAGATAATAACTGGAAAAATTACAATCAGATGAGAAGGGGAAACAAGTGCAGGATAGATCAGGACAGTCAATTCTCCTTTCTGTACTGATTTGCTCAGACCTTTCAATACCTTAAATTCAACACCATCAGACAAACTTAAAAGACAGGTAGATAAACAAGAAAATAGAAATAAAGCCAGAAAAAGAAAGTCTGAAAGCACGTCAAGCATATCAGTCCATCTTTAATTTACCCTTCCGAAAATGAGGGCAGATGTAATTTGGTCCACCTACTTATTGGTAGGAATGGTTGTCCTTATACTTACCATATGTGTTGCCACAGGTCCTATGTTGGTGTGTGCTGTGACTTGTCTAAATAAATAATTTGGGCCTATGAGAAAGGGGCTGAGTATTAGAAGGAAATGAGGCTTACATATTGCCCAGAAATGAGAATATATCATACAAACCCTTTAAGTAGCAGTTTAGAAGTACATACTGTTGTCACTCTATGGTGCTTCCTGTTCATTTTTGAGAAAATCCTCCATTAACACCCACATAAGAAAGGAATTCATGGGAAGTGAGGTGCATTAGTCACACGGCACCTCTATCCTATGAACACACAGAGTTAACTGGTGTTTGTCCAGATTCTGCACACCTTCCTTCACCTGTCTTTGCTTACAGCCTGTGTAGAGGGCAAAATGGAAAAGCCTTGACTACTAAGACTCCACCTACTAACTATGCTCAGAGCCTGGCTGTAGGTAGGAGAGGGTAGAGGAACCTAGGTGAAGTGAAGAAAGGAAGAGCCTGAACTACTAAGGCTCTACCTTCTACCTGTGCTCAGAAACTGACTGGAGGTAGAAGAGGGAAGAGTGTCCTCGGTGGAGGGAAGAAAGAGCCTGAAATGCTAACACTCTTCGTCCTACCTGTGCTCAGAGCCTTAACACGTGTTTCTCTCATGATTACAGCATGCTTGCACCCAATGAGTATTATTTGCAGCTCTGTTAAGCAATTGTAGTGTTTTGCAAATTCAGCTTCTCTACAGCTATAGGAAGGCTTAAGAGTGCATGCTTCCCAGATATGCAGAAATAGCATAGAAACAAAGTCAGAGTAAAAAGTATGTTCGCACAGAGTGCTAAAGACAACAAATCCCTGGCATCAACTCTACAGCCCAAAGGCTTCCTGATAATATATGACATTGGCTGCTAAGCAGCGCTGTCCCTTTTACTGCTGTGATCTCTTCCTATACATGTGTAACTTATGTCTCTTAATAATAATAGTAAAATAATCTCTTCTGGTAAAGAGAGTGATGTGAATGGTTTAGCTATTTGCATACAGCATTATGAAATATGTCAGAGTTATGTAATGTAACTATTATTATGTGACTGTAGGGGGTGGGCATTAGCATGGAAGCTCCTTTGGGGCAGAGATTGATGTGAATGGTACAAAAACACTGCATACTTTATAACACTGCATACTTTATTAGGTATACTAATATTGATATCAAAATTTCAGCAGCAATGTGAAATATGTAATAGCTGTATAAATTATTGATAGTGGTGAACGTAGTGGGGACATTAGAAAGTGAGCACCTCTTGTGTAGAGGCCGATTTCAATGGGCCAACAATTTCTGTATAACACAGTGGAATAAGTCACGGCTATATATAATGTATAATGATAACAGCGTTGGCATGCAATGCAATTACTTATACTGTATAGTGTAGGGCTCCCAGCCCCACTTCCCAATCTTTTATTTACCTGTCCCCGATTCAGTAAGATAACAGATGTGAAGCTCATCAACGAATTACAGCAGCTTGTCAAAATTCTGCTGGCTGGACCATAGATGTGCTATAGTTACTATACTATATATTGAAATCTATGTAGAATTCCTACTCCATGCTTCAGCAGAGTATAAACTCTCCATGGGATTTAATGAGTGATAGAATGCATTGAGCTCTTCAGCAAGTGATCTGGTTGCCAAACCAGCTGCTAAAGAGCTCTGTGCATTCTCACACCCTGGACAAACCCTGATGAAGGGGACATTTGTATGAGCCCCTGAAGCATATTGGCTATTTCTATATTGTCCCCTCGACCCTATATTAAATAAATATTTAGCTGGACTATTAAATGGAATGTGGTGCTTTGATTCTTAATCCTGCAACATAATAACAAGGTGTGTACTGTGGGGAACTGTAAACATTTAGGAGAAAGAGAGGAGGAACAATTAAAAATGCAGTGTGGAGGGAGACTGCACAGATGCCTAGGAGAAAAAGACATGGGGTTGAGGAAGGAACAAGTGTCTGCAGTATGTGTAGAATGGAGGAGTGTGGCTGTCGGATGACAGAAGGTGAATTGTGGGGGAATTGAAAAAAAAGGAAAATAAAATTAAAGTGAGAGGCAATGCTGAGGAGAAAATAAGAATGGGGTTGATCTAAGAGTAAGGCAAGAGTAGGTAACCACAGTATATGCAGAAAATAATGAATGGGGAGAAGATTCAGTGACAAGGTGATGAGTGAGTCTCTGACAGTGATAGTATAAGAACCTGGAGAATGGTGCTGCCATACCAGTAGTAGAGCTGCCAGGAGGTTGGAGGAGAGTTGGGAGAGTTAGGACAGAGTGTAAACAAAAGTACAAAGAGGTTGAGGCTGGACAGGGAGTGAGCGCAGATTGTGGAAAGCGTTAATCTGTGTACAGTGCTACTACTAAGGAAGCTACCAGGAAAGGAAAAATAGAACTGATGTGAGCATAACATCAGTGCAGCAGCAGTAGAGAGGTTGTATCTGGAAAGACATCAGGGGAATGGATGAGCGTCATTAATTTCCATTGTCATTAAACACGGCTATGACAATTGTTCCACCAGTGTGTGGGCTGGCAGGAAAGGGGCTACGGCCCAACAGTGGGCCTCAGGCAAGTGGTTGAGAACCACAGGGATAGACTAGTAACATAATCGTTTAGGAAACTAATTTGCTAAATCTATAAGAAAAATGTTGGTTATTATGGTTCTTTTAACAGTAATGAAATAACATTGTATTTTTTGTGTACATGATTCTGAGTGTAATGTAATCTGTGCGACGGTTAATCTGGTGTCATCCATAGTGTAGACAATTCAAATTGTTATCTGTGTCTCTAAAGATTTTAATGGCATCATTTTCCTACACATCTGCAGCAGTCCATTAACCCTTTCGCTGCCAAGCCCTCCGGAACATTTTTCAAATCAGCTGGCCAAGCCATTTTTGAATTTTCTGCAATTTTAAAATATCCGTTAATACAACAGATCAGGAGGATTTAACTTAGAATGTCTGATAAAAGGCAGTCTGATGGCAAGCGTGGAAAGTCACAGAAAGCATGAGAGTAGGGTTAGTGGATAGTAATTTATCTTAGTTATTAAAAATTGAGAAATAAAATGAAGCTACTTTAAAGGCTAAAGCTAACACATGGAACACAAGGGCTCAGGCTTTGTACGCATGAGCTCCAGATGCTGCTCTGTGCCTACAATAAATAGTCAAAATGCCATATTTAGTACCAAATTTACTATTACATTGTAAGATAAAACTAGTACTAGTAAACTCTCATAGTTTCTCAATCATGAATCTGGATGCAATAAATATACATTCCTTATCAAAGTATGTCTTTACATTTTTGCCCAATCACTTACAGACATCATGTTTCAAAACATTTGACTTCAACGCTCTCGACTTCCCTGAACTTCCTGTCCAGTACAAGATCACAAAGGTCTCCAGCAGCTGTTCATCCACTATTTTGTAGGAGGAAGGAAGGAGGATCTGGGAGGTGGGGAGTGTCTTGCCTTGCTGTGCCTGTGTGTTTGTGAAGACACACACAAATTATTAGCACACACAAGGGAAGATCCATAGGACCCTGCAAAGGAAAGGAGCCACCCTAAAACAAGATAGCAGGGCAGGGCTCAGGGGGACCAGCTGATTCTGCAGGAAAATACAACTTTTAAACAAGGAGTAGCATCTGTTGTAAGTAATTTAATCAGCATTTGAAATAGTTTAAACACAATATGAGAGGAATTTAATCAAAACTGGAGCAGAATCCGGAGCAGTTGCCCATGGCAACAAATCAGCTTCTATCTTTCATTTTCAAAGCTTAACTGAACAAACTGAAGAGAGAAGCTGAGTGGCTGTCATTGGCAACTGCTCTAGATTCTGTCTGCTCCAGTCTTGATAAATGCCCCTTTGACTTTTATATCACTTTGACTGCAAGTGGTGTCACCCACCTGGCTATGCTATGTGAGGGGGTTGTGTAATCATAAGTAAAACTTCCTAAGGCTCAAATGACCTGTGACGTCTGTGATATCAAAGAATGTATAATGCGCCATCATCACACTTGCTGGTTGCTTGCCCATAGCAAAATGTTAATGATCACATTAACCCTTCCGCTGCCACCGCTCCAGGCTGGGATCTATTTCTCCTCTGGTCCCTCCCTCTCCTGCTCTCCCCTGCTTGTATAGGCTGAGGCAGCGGGGATCCAAGGAAAAATGGCCAGCGAAGGGGTGGAGGAGGGAGCTGCTCGAGCGGTGAGAAAAACTGTGTATAACAAACGCTGGAGGTATCAGCTGTTCACTCCAATGTTTGTAAACAACTGGGGACACATAGTACTATGTGTCCCCAGTTATGAATGAACAGGAAGTGCTTTACATCACTTCCTGTTCATTCATGAATTTCTGAATGGGTACTAGCACTCACTACAGAGGCTTCCACCCATTCATAAACTGGTTGATAGTAAATATTTTACTATCTCCCGTTTCTGAATGAATAGTACTCTGTACTGAGTAGCCTCTGTACTGGGTGCTTTCCATTCATTCAGTGCTGAGGCTGCAGAAAAAGAGATTGAGGACTGTGAAAAGAGTAAGAGTTCCAGAGGGCTTAGCATCGAAAGGGTTGAAGCTAAACTTTATGTGAATGCACAACTTCCAATCAACATTCTAATATGCAGACACCATATTATGAGTTAATTTAGAAAAAAAATATTTTGCACCTTTTCCCATGATTGATGTGTTCTGTCATTAGACCCTACAG
>NW_017307809.1:211386-236956 GCF_000935625.1 Nanorana parkeri
GGGGTGGGATGTTCCTTCTGCGTACAGGATGTGTCTTCTGTGGTCAGTGTTTATACAGGCTGCAGCTGCTAAAGGCATGCTGTGATTGGCTAATTCTTAAGGACCCATTTACACTTTGTGATATGTTACATAGTTACATAGTTGTTGTTAGGGGTGACTAAAGATACAGGCCAATCAAGTTCAACCTTTGTGTTTTTGTGTGTGTTTGAGTTACTAAGATTACCTGTACCCCTGTATATATTGTGTGCTGAGAAAAGTATCTAGACGGGTCTTGAATGATTCCATACTATCAGCTGAAACCACTGTCTGTGGAAAGGATTTCCACAATTTTACAGCTCTCACAGTAAAGAATCCCCTTCACTTTTTAAGATTAAATCTTTTTCTCTTACAGTTTCAGGTGGTGGCCTCTTGTATTCTTGACTGAACTAACAGTAGACAGTTTATTACTGATTACCCCATCACCATTAAACAATTTGTAAATTAATATCATGTCCCCTCCTAGTCTCCTCTTTTCAAGAGTGAACAAGTTTAATGCATGCAGTCTTTCCTCATAGATTAGATCCCCAAACCCCTTTATTAGCTTTGTCGCCCTTCTCTGGACTCTCTTCAGTTCAAGGACATCCTTTCTGTGGATCTGAGACCAAAACTCAACCACACACTCAAGATGTGGCCGAGCCAGTGTTTTGTACAGGGGGAGAATTATGGAATTATCTTTACAGTACATTCCTTTTTATGCATGATAGTACCCTGCTCGCCTTATTTGCCGCAGCCTGGCTTTGCATGCTGGTACTAAGACGACTGTCCATTAGGACTTCCAAATCTTTTACCACCTCTGATTCCCCCAGTGGGACGCCCATTATGGAATAGCTCGCTTGCGTATTTTTAACTCCAAAATGCATAACCTTAAACTTCTCAATATCAAACCTTATCTGCCATGTAGATACCTGAGCACAGACGCATACCACACATGAGCCCATTCAATCTATGGGTTGCCGCATACACGACAAACGCTGCAAAGTAGCTTGTCTACTCACAGGAAAACATGTGCATTTGGGGTGCTTTTAACAAGTATTGGCACTGCAAGCAGGTTGCATGCTTTTAATGCATTATGTGAGTATGTGCCAAAGCGGGGACTAGTAGATAATGTCAACACCCTACTGCAGCTGTACAGTAGAGAGATTGGAATTGATGGCTAAAAGGCCTGAGCAGCTGTATTATGGCAATTTTAGGCATACTTAGATAGCAGGTACTGAAAAGAAAAAAAGCCTATGTTCAGTAACCCATAATAATCAGAAATCACTAAAATCTGATTATATACAGTATATACTGTATATTATTGCATTTAATAACTTTTTGCAACTGCTTTATTGAAAGCCACTTTGTGAAACATTTCAATATGCAGTTGAAAATACTAATTGTTTTTTAAACTTTTTCTCATAATATTATTTTGTTTTGTAAGTTTGCTAACTGTGTAGCTGAACTTCGTGTACGGTTGTATAATGTGACAGATGTCCTTGCGTCCCTCACTTAAGTACCTAAAAGGATTTGTAACAACAGCAACAAAAAGTCCACTCTGGGAGTTGCATGCTAAAAATAGTGAAGTAAAAAAAGAAATAATCTGCATGAGCATCATTGTAATGATACACTGAAGAAAACTTTTATGACTGTATTTGGTATTTTTAGAACCACCCACTGGTGGTTTAACTTTTTTAAGGGTTGGTTTTATTGCAATGAAAGTACTAACAATAGATTTTAATGCCTATTTGTCTAAGTCTCTTGTATTTAACAGGAAAACACAAGATGTCCTTATTAAAGCATTTTGAAACCAAATACTGCATAAAAAGGCTGAATGCATAACACTATCATAAGACTATCAGTATTGTTTAGGTCATTGCAGCTGTTTACAGGTTTATGTATGAAATGTGTGCAAGCAAGAACATTTGTTACTGCCTCTAGATTCTCCTGAATCCAGCAGCATCAACGTATTACCAAATGCCGTACATTAAATGCTAAAAAGCCCCCAATGTGATAGCTAGAAAAAAATGACAGGTCCTCTTAATAGAGACAGGGGTCCCCAAAACCCTTCCCCAATCGGGTCCCCAAGACCCTTATTGTCACCTAGGGACCCCCAAAGAACCTGATGAAGCACAGATCTGCTTCATCAGCTTCTCCTCTGGCTCCCAGCCAGAGAAATTACAGCTAGAGGCAGAAGTGATGTAATAGACATCTCTTCCGACTTTAGAGAGAGAGAAGGGGGAGAGATCAGCAGTGGGAAATGCGAGGCAGCCGCTGTGCCAGTCCGTTTCAGGGTTATACGCGTTTCAGGGTTATACAAGCAATCGGCCGGCTATGGAGCCGCCGAAAGCTTGTATGAGACAGCCGGTAACTGCTGTTATCCGGTGTCCGCTTTCACAAGCCCGCCAGGGGGCGCACAAGCAAAAAAAAAGACGTACATTTACGTGACCCCGCAGGGAAGGATCCGCCGTCTGCCCGTAATTTTACGATGGGTGGACGGCAAGGGGTTAATAAATTTGAGTTCTGTTTAAAAAAATTAAGGGGTCTATTCACGTAGCTGCAGAAGAATCTAGACGTAGCTTCGGCTGGCCGACACCCTGCTACTGATAGCTGGGTGGAGGCAGCCGTCATCTCACGGCTGGCTCCGGCCACTTGCACAGACAGATCAGCGTCCCTGGTTACCAGGTAACCAGGGGCACTGATCTCCAGACAGCCCAACGCTCCCGGGAGAGAAACTCTTTCTCCCAGAAAGGTTTACTCTGCTCGATCGAACAGAGTACACCTTTCCCTGCTCTGTATTTTTTTTTCTTCTGACATTGGAGCCCGGCCAATAGAAAACAGTTGGGGCGGAGCTAGCTGTCACTGCTAGCTCCGCCCAATCGTTTTCTATTTTATTTTCTACTACTTTTTTAACTGTTTTTCTATTCTGCTCTGTACCACAAAGGTACAAAGCAGAATAGCCATGCCGAATGCTGCTCGACTATTCACTCACTGCTGTTTGGCATCTATGAGAATAGGTCGAACAGCAGCGAGTAGCCTGCCAGAGGATCGACTGATTCGAACTCCTTCTGCACTGCGCATGTTCGGCCGAACCGAAGCTGCACGAAGCAAGCCGATGAAATACATCGCTTGAAGTGAATAGCCGAACAGCGTTCGGCTCACCTCACTTCGGGTCGTTTATTCACTTGGCTGCCTACGGCAGTAGCAAGCAGTAGATATGTGCAAAAACATTAAGAAAAAAAACTTTTAAACTTACCTTGTGTCTTCGCCACGCGCTCCCGTCCGATCATATAAAGAGTCTCAGCGACCGCAAAGGATCTTGGGGCAGGCGCATGCACAGTTCAGATGTTCGGCCGGGAGACGAGGAGCGACACAAGGTAAGACAATGGAGCAGCGTGCACCCGCACAGACACTGTGGGACATCAGAGAAGAGGAGGACAGAGGAGTCAGCGCTGGATTGGAGACCTGCACCAGCACTGGAGGGACAGCTGAAAAGGACAGTAAAGAAGAAGAAGATCGGATTAAGAGAGATCATTTAAGGTAAGTCTCTACAGCAGGATTGGAAAGGGGGGAAATGTTGACTTTAATGTCACTTTAAGATTTGTATATGCACAGCCCCTCAACCTCTCATATGTATAAATAAATGGGCTGGTGGGGAACTGTTTATATACATAAGGGGACAGTGTATACAGGAGGAGGCTTGTGGGAAGCTCTATATCCATACACCTATACACATATTCCTACTTTCCCAATACTTTCCCAATCATCTCCCTTGCTCCGATTGCCACTTGTTCTGCCCTATGTATATGCATGCACCCCACTAGCCTCTAATGGGTGCTTATGTGTATATAGAGCCCCAGATAAGTATTTTCATGTATATGCACAGTTGCCACTAGCCTGTAGTAAGTGCACCTATTCCCCCATTGGCCCCTCATGTATCTACATAGCCGCAGTGTAGCCCCACCATGTATATACACAGTCCTTTCTAAGCTCTAATAAGTACAGCTAGTCCACTAGCAGCCTCTCCTGTATACAAAAAACCCTTAACACCCCTTCCCTATAGACTGACCCCCTACTAACCTTTTATTTGTACACTAAATCCCCAATCAGACACTCATGGTTATTCAGTGTTGATGAGTACATCTAGATCCCCCTCAATCCTATATACTGTATATGTGTGTGTGCACAAGCAGCACAGCCCCTTATGCGTATTTACAGCTCCATCTAGCCTCTAATGACTACAGCTAGTACCCTGTCAACCCCTCATGTATAGAACTCTAGACCAGTCCCCACTAGTCTTTAATAAGTACACCTAGCACCCAATCACCCCTCTTATATATTCTTCTATGCCCTACCAAGTACACCCTGTTGCTGACCAATCCCCTCATGTATGCACCGAGCAACAGACTACTCCCCACTAGCCTCTAATGAGTACACCTAGTACCACATCAACTCCTAATGTATACAAAGAGTTCCAGACAAGTTCCCACTAGCCGCTAATATCTACATCTAGTACCCCATCAGCCCTTCATGTATATCCAGAGTCCCAGTCTACCCCCTCATGTATATTTACAGTCCCTAATAGCCTCTAAATAGTCCACCTAGATCTGGGGCCAGCCTATATACACAGCTTTAAGCCGGCACCTTCCTTCTCAGTAAAACAGTGCTCTTAAATGATGCTTGTTATATGTTACTACTTCCAAAACATACCAACCCTCTTTTCCCACAGGGCCTACCAGGTTGGATGTAGGGTCAATTTAAGTTAAAAACAACACCACTAAGTATACCTTTAAAGCAATTTACCCAGCTTGCAAACGGCTGATCCATATGTTTTGATTCTGTCAGTGCAGTGAAGCCTTTCATAGTGTCGATCTTCCATAATGTTGGTCTCTTTGAGCAATGATACTGAACACGAATTAAAAGAAAACCAATCCAGATACACAAAACACTTATCACAAACTGCCATCGGCAGTGATTTCAGCTAAGAGTGTAGATTTGTTCATGAAACATTTGGACAATTTCTTGAGGGACCGTAATATCCAAGGATACCAGTATGCCTAAGAATGAGATGATGCGTGGACCTATATGGGTTGGACTTGATGGACGTATGTCTTTATTGAACCCCAAATACTATGTAGCTATGTAACTATGTAACAAACATACACCATCTTACTTCTGTGTGTAGTAGACAAGAAACTAGGCATTACACAGGACAGCTTGTTCAAACAGTGGCCCTTCCTCCAAACCCACATACAGTATGAAGCTTACACATCTACTGGAAAGTACCCTGTTTCCCCGAAAATAAGACCTACCCCGAAAGTAAGACCTAGCACTATTTTTCAAGATTCCTGTAATATAAGACCTACCCCGAAAATAAGACCTAGTGTGGTTGTAGCATGTGAGGGGGAACTTGCAGGAGACATGGTATCAGCCTGCAGGGACACACTGTATTAAGGGGATGACAGGGGACTCCCGCCAGACAGCGCAGTGACAGGGAGCACTCCAGTACCATACTTCACCAACTGCTGTCCCCCTGAAGGCACTGCTTAATGTAATGGTACTGTACTGTAATATGTACCGGTAAATGTTATGCTGTTTTTGGCTAACTTCAGTTTAGGCTTCAGCAGACATCACATGACTGAGTACGGCCAACAAAACAGCACTAGTGGTGTTGTCCTATACTCTTCAATTCCTTTTAATTTCTGCTTGCTAGTTATGAAAGGAGGCAGCCAATCACATCAGACAAGGAAATCCTCAAGACCATGTAAAAACAAACACAAGGGACGGCACCGTCACCGTGTGAAGCATGTACAACTAATTTATTATAAACACAGGTTACAAATACAATCATGAATGAATAGATGCATGTATTACAGGATGATCAGCAATTCAAATCTTGTATGTGGGAAAGTCCACACATCAGAGTCGATCAACTCATCATAATGGACCTGCCAATGGATGTAGCCAGACTAACGTGTTTCCGGGGTGTACCCCCTTCATCAGAGTCTGCTGATGTTATGCGCACTTCCACTTATATAATACTAATGCTCTGCCTTATTTAATCAAAATGGTTCCCTCAATCATAAGAGGACCGCAGAGAATTTCCAATTGACAAATGTCAAATAGCCTGTCCCCTGGTGGTGGAGTGGATAAAATCAATATGATAAAAACTTGTTGTACCCCAGGTGCCATTACAGACTAACTTGCGGTTGCATATCCTTGGCCACGCACACTACGCCGGATATCATCACATGTACTTCCTGATAGTGCCAAGTGCCCAAGCCTTTCGGTGTGTGAACAGCACTCAAAGGAGTGTAGAATAGTAAATATATTAACCAATTCTAGTGCCTTTATGACTGCTACTATAGTTTGAAGTAAAGGTTTGATACATTTACATCACATATTCACCCGTCGGATAAGATTCACTTATTTCTTTCCAAAACTGAAAGGGTATGCAAAGATTTTCTCTCTACCGCAGAGTTAAATAAAAACATTTCTACACGTTGTGCATAAATTAGGTACGTATTAACATAATCGAGCAGTACATTCTGACCTTGTAGCAAAGCTTGTCTTGAAATCTTTTCAGTTGAATCACAATTGTTATTGTTCTCGAAATAGCCAAGAATTCAGCAGCACAATAGATTTTTTTAATTATTTTTTTTCGATCATAGAGACATCATCATTTTCTTTAGCAAAAACCATCCTGTAGAAAAGAGGGTTCAACAATATTCTAATCATTTTCACATACAACAGAAATTGCTTTTCACGTTACATAAAAAGATTATTATCTGCAGAGTTTAGTAAGCCATTAGGTTCAAATATTTCACTCACCATAGGAAGGATTCATAAGCTAATTTGGACTTATGTTAATTTTTCTCTGAATGCCACTGGAACTGGTATGAAAACTGGTCCTTAAGGTACTTAACCCCTTCTGAGGGGGTTAAACAGGCTAAAAGCCGCTGGGACTCGGCTCAGATTTGTAGAGCCGGCAGCAGGGTTTACAGTGGAAGCAATTCTGGCATCTCAGCTGCCACCAGATCGCTTCTACAAATCCGGTAAACAAGTTGCCAAACCCCCCCCTCCATCCCTGCCCAACACCCCCGTCTCCTACTACGGGCCCGGGACCGGCATTAAGGGTGTCAGTGGGAAGCTGGGGAGGACGTTCACCGATCTCCTCCCCGTTCTATGGGATTAGGAGTGACGTGTATTGCATCACTTCAGGTCCCATCACTTTCATTGCTGGGCTCCTGAAGCCCAGCAAGAAGCTATTAAAGCGTGATCTGCACTTCAATAGCTTATTTAGAGTGTAAAGGTGATACTAGGGGTCATTTGGACCCCCAGTATCACCTTAAAGAGGACCTGTCCCTACCAATATGCTATCACGTGGGGGATTGTAAGCCACCTATATGATAGCAATTAAAGCAGTTTACAAAAAACTGTTGCAGTTTCACAGATGCACACAATTTTTTACCTGGGTATGTTGGGTATCTATTTACTCGTTGTAGTCTCATCTTTTATATTTTATTTAAAAAATGGTTTTGTACAGTGTTTTGGGGCACTAAATGTAACTTAATTTTTCACTAAATATTTGGGTTTAATAGTAAGTTGCGCTAATGTCGTGCAATATAAAAATTTGCAACTGCCACCATTGTATTCTATAGGGTCTTGTCTTTCAGAAAATATACAATGTTTGGTGGTTTTAAGTAATTTCCAGACCTAAAATGTGGATTATAACATGTAAACAAAAAATTTAAAAAGGCCTTTGTCCTTCAGGGGTTAAACATTGCTTTATAATAAAAATATACTTCTGGATGCCCTTTTATAATTGGATTGAACAAAATGTGGACGTGTTGGGTTTAAGTGTATTTTTGTAGGTTAAGCAGTGATTGCAAAGCAACAGGGTGTCCAAAGAGCTTGGAAGAGTTTTGAACTTTAAGTACATATAAAGGCTCCTGTATGACTAAACAAGTCCCAAATTCAGTTGATGTGTTAAACATACATCTCATATTTTAAACAAAAAAACTTCCTTTACCTTCTCTGATTAAGCCACATTTGTCATTGTGCTTCACATGCGTTCAACAGAGGAAGTGCTGTCAATCCAGAATTTAGTGGGCTGGACTGTATGTTGCCAGGTGCTAATCTCCAGCTACAGGCTTGTGAATCAGCAGTGACAATACTGAAAGCTATGCCTTCTGCAACATCTTCTCAACCCACTGTAGTACAAGCACAAAGCATACATGAGGGCGGCAAAGCTGCTCTGAATTCAGAAGCAGTGCAGCATTGTTGCCACACCATCACTGGAAGTTGCTTTAGGTGGATTTCATTGGCAGTCCCAACAGGTATTTGTGGACGTTTGCAAGGGGAAATGCACTTATAATTAAATGCTGCTGCACATACAGTATTTTCTTTTGAAATGAAGGAGAATAATACTACTGTATTGTCAAATGTAGGGTAGATGTTAGAGTCTTAGAGGAACAAGGGCATCCTCTCACACCCCACCTAGCTAATCTTAGCTAACCTTAATCTTAACTAACCTTAATCTCACCCTAAACAGTTTCCCCATCCTTCCATGCAGCATCTTTCACACTGACACTATGGCTGCTCTGTGCCATTCTTTTGAGTGGACTGGATAATCCAAAAGGCAGCCAGATCCCCTCCCCCCCCATTTTCTATTGTGAGTCTTTTGGCCATAGTTTAAATTCTAGATGATTCTGCGCAAACGTTTCTTGGGATCTAAATAAGTCTGAATATGTCTGGGAATTAGCTTAGCAGGGAACTGACACCCACTCATGTCTGATTTTAGGAGCTTGGAGTAGCAACTCCATTTTGTTTTAAAACAGTATATCGTCTACATTCAATAGTTCATGTTTTTGAGGTTTGGTTGCTGACTGAGGGTATTTTCCACATTCTCTTGAAGCTCCTGGAACAGAGGAGCAATTAGATAGTTTTTCTTTATTTTTCTATAACCTTTCGTTTAACATACCACTTGTGGGTATGTATGTCTTTTGTAACATTTGAAACTTTTGTATATTTGTACTGCCTAACTTTTTGGGATATACTGTAAATATTGAGTTTCTTTATTGCTGTAAAGTACAGTACACTTCAATATGAAGACACAGAATAAGCCTATTATCGCCTGTGTGCGCTAACCCTGTAGGTGGAAGTGACGATTTAGCTAATCTCTTAAAAAGCAGCATTTTGTTTTCAAAAACAGGATTAGAGGTTTTGTGTTATTGGCCAGTGTATTAGTCAGTTTTCAAGAATAACTACTTTTTCTTTGTCTATTCTTTTGGTTTAAAATGCCAGACAAAATAATTCTAATACCTGTTTTGCCCAACAATAGAGGCACTTGAATGTATTAGCCGCAGGCCTAAGTTCCTTGGCTGGAGCCCAGGGGGGTTGTGCCCTTGGTGCCAGGACCAATCAACACCCAAGGTCAAATTATATCTGTTTGAACACATCTGCTGTTTTAAAAGTTTATAAATTGACCTTGTAAGTGAAGACACTGTATTAAAATCATAGCATATCCATTTCCTGCATCTGATAGTTTCACATTTATAATTCACATTAATCATCATAGCTATGCAGCTGCTGCATCTGGCTCAGATTTTACCGTTGGACCGCTGTAGATTCGAAAAACATATAATCATTTCCTAGATGTGCACTGGCTGGCTGTTGTTTTGCACAGTTGGTTGAAATAATATATTCCTGCAAATTCACATGTGCACAATGGCATTACCACAACAATTGCTGTTTGAAAAGAAATTACAATTTAATTTTACTTTTGAGAGCAATGGAACAAAAAAAACTATATTGTTTATTTGAAATATTTTATTGTGCATATTTCTTTTTAAACATCATGAAATCCAAAATGTACTATTTGTTTATATATACACTATGTATGTAATTTATATTTAATATTGGTAATAAAAATAATAATTACTTGGCAACATAATAGTATTTTATGTATGTTATTTTTTTTATATGGGGTCCCTAGTTATTTTTTTTTATTCAAAAATACTCTGCCATCAGAGTGCATAATGCAACTCTAAATGCAGAACAGGAGCACAGCCTACCCACTTCCTGTTCTAGGGTGACAATGCTTACTGTATCTAAGGAGGAGCAGTGGTGTCACCCCAGGCTGCTCTCCTGACTTGGACTACAAACACCTTCCCCCACTCTTCATCATGTTCTGTATTTCACAAAGGTGAACTGGACAGTGCTTATAACTCTGCAAGAGATAACAGTGCTCAGTGGATTTCTGACAGGATCAATGGGTATTTATTTGGCCTTAAAACCCCTTCTTGTATAGTAAGAGAGGTATTCCTAACCACACTCCCTACAGGCATCTTGCTGTCTCACATACGGAAAGCCTGATGTAAAAAAACGTATTAGTATTAAGAAGTTTCTCACAGCTAGCAATCAGATTCAAACCTGCCTTGGATATAAGAAAGAGAGGTAGTTACGTAGCACTGGTGATCCTGTGAACTGCTCTAGTAATTCTGGCAGGAGGGGATTGCACAGAACTCAGATTAAGGTCATTAATCAGAGTGAATCTTCTGGCTTGAACACAGTTGCAATGTTTTCAGGAGAGCATTAGTAGCTAATTGATTGGGTTTACTAGCATAGCATTTATTTAAATAAAATATAAATAAAGTCAGGCTAAATAAAAGCTACAAATTAGACGGCTAAAGCAATTTCATGAATGCCATTTCACCTTCTATCTTCTATTTGTTTTGTTTGAAGGTTGCTTCGAATGCTGCATAAAATGCCTTGGGGGAATTCCGTATGCATCATTGATTGCTACTATCCTGCTGTATGCCGGGGTTGCACTGTTCTGTGGCTGTGGTCACGAGGCTCTCTCAGGCACTGTCAACATTCTGCAGACCTATTTTGAAATGGCAAGAACTGCTGGGGACACACTTGACGTCTTTACCATGTAAGTCATAAAATCAAGACATTTCTATCTCAGCTAAATACAATTGATGATTATGTCATTAATTAATGTATGCATTTATAATATACACAAAGATTTTACCCGATCATTTCAAAAATATAAAATAACAGTTTCACATTTCTTATTAGATTTTTAGATTTAGATTAGTTCAAATCTGGTGGAACCTTTAATTGCATAGTTTAATCTAAGAAAATAGTATTTGGTTAGTTGTCATACAGTGCATATTTTCTATCCATTTGTCTAGTTATTAATAATCTTTTTTTTAATAATATTTTTAGGGGCCCATTGCAGAGAGTTACCATGCAATTTAACCCAGTTGTGTTGCTTTAGTGTGTTGGGGTACCATTCAAAATGCACATATGTGAAGCCAGCCTTACCATACCTATTTAAAGAGAGTTGCTCTATATGTTAAGGAATCACGTTTATTCAATTTGGCTGCCAATGCACCACAACGGACCTAAAAATGCAACTGCAAAATTTTTTCAAACACAGTACACAACAGTGCACTATCATTTGCTGCAATACAGGTGCTTCTCTTAATGTGTTGGGGTGCCATTCTAAATACATACAGTATACATACCCTACAGCACCTATTTGAAGAGAGTCCCTTTATAGTGTATGTAAAATTATTTAGCTAGTTTAATTTGACTAGTCATTTCATTTTCTGCTGTTGGTTTAGTCTATCCTATCTTGCATCTTCTATTATGAAAATAAACAGCATTATTTAACCACTTTACCTCCGGTGCAATTTTTTATATTTTCCACACACATGTTAAAATCTACTTTTTTGGCTAGAAAATTACTTGAAAACAATGGGGTCTATTCACGAAGCTGCCGAAGGACCTGGCCGTAGCTTCGGCCGATCCTTCGGCTAGCTTCGGCACCAGGACCCCTTCGGTTCAGTAGAACCGAGGGGGTGCTGTACGGGCTATTCACAATAGCCCGTACAGCTCCCGATCACGGCCGAGCAGCTCAGTCGAGCGCTGAGCCGTGCTGAAAGCCGAAGCTGGCCGAGCGGCCGGCCATTGGCCGGCCGACGGCCTGCTTCTGACAGCTGGGCGGAGCCAGCCGTGATCTTACGGATGGCTCGGCCACTTTCAGAGAGATCAGCGTCCCTGGTTACCTGATAACCAGGGACACTGATCTCCAAACACCTAACTCTCCTGCTCCCGGCCGCCAAGGAGAGAAACACAGCTACATAGTATTTGAGGTTGAATAAAGACATTAGTCCATCAAGTCCAACCTATTAGGATCTCATTCTAGGAGTACCTGTACCCCTGTATATTACGGTCCCTTAAGAAATCGTCCAAAAGTTTCTTGAACAATTCCACATTATTTGCTGAAATCACCGCCTGTGGCAGTGAGTTATTTCTGTTATGCTCGGTCCCTCTGAGGGTCCGAGCAGAACAGCCAAGCCGAATGCTGCTCAGCGGCATTCGGCTATTCACTCACTGCTGTTCGGCATCTTTAAGAATAGCCCGAACAGCAGTGCGAAGCCCGCCGGAGGTTCGGCTCAGCCGATCCAGATGTTGAGCATGTTGAGCATGTTCGGCCGACCAAAGCCACGCGAAGCAAGCCGATGTACGGCTGAAATTAGCCGTACCAGCCTGAAGTGAATAGCCGAACTGTGTTCGGCTCACTTCACTTCAGATCGGTCATTCACGCGGCTGCCCTCGGCAGCTTAGTGAATAGACCCCAATATATTTTCTCTGAAAGGGTAGTCCCTGTAAAATAAAATATGGTAGTTGCAATTTTGTATGTTGTACATTATATATTTATCAAATCTAAATTTTCAGTAAAAAAAATACACTAAAATGTATTTTAGTGCACACAAACACAATGTAATCTCCAAGTTAGTTGTGCAAAATAAACAATGAGGTTGTGCTGAGTATACAGATACCAAAAATGTCAAGCCTCAAAACTGCATGCATCTGTGAAACATCAAAACATTACAGTACCTCGAGTTATCTACGCACAGCAGTACTCAATATGTGTTACGCAATTGTTTATTAAATACATGTGCATGCATCTCCATTTGTATGTGTGTTCTTTTAATTTTTTTTATTGTTATTTTTATTAATTTCATAATATTTAAAAATGTTTACAGTGACACTAAACTTTAAATCTATTCAAGTACCTTAACTAATAACAAAAGTGTAGTTTATTTGTGTATCATTCAGCTGTAGATCCTCAAATCATCTCTGAATTGGTGCTGACACTGTCCTTCCTTCTGCTATTACAGGGGGCTAACAAACCCCCTATGTGACAGCATTGGGCAGGTGACAGGTACTCTTTATGGTAACATCAGAGTACTGTTAGACTCCTAATGTCTCCCCAGCCAATCAAGCTCAGGTTTTAACAACTATGTACCTAGCAGTGTTTAGAGCAGAGTGTTTTCAGGGTTCACACTCAGCAGAGGACATTGGAAAACGCTTCTGTAAAAGTGATTGTTCAGCTCTACAGCAGCTCAGATTACTTTTACCTCAGTGCCTTGCTAAACAAAAAAGAAATGAGCTCATGGCTGTAGTTATAACCATTACAAGGCTTAGATGATGGGATACTTCCAAATCCTGAACTGCTTAAAGAGGAACTTTACACATATCTTTAAAATAACAACAAACTCACCTTTAGAAATGTTTAGTAATGACAATCTACAAACAGATACTTCTAGATAATTGCATGCTTTGTATTCTTTGCATACCTTATTTTTCTTTTCTTTCCCAGCCTTCTGACAGTGGCCATTTCACTATTACTATATCTATAGCATTACATTATTACATTATTATAATCTATACATATATCTATCTATATATATATGTTATTATACAGATTACTAGGTCTCCTTTTACTTCCTGGAACTCTAGTTCATGTGACTAGGACATGTGACCATGTACATCATCTCAGGGGAGGAAAATGCCTTTTCCTGAGATCTCATAAGATTACAGATGAGATTTCCCAGTAATGCTCTGCTGATGTAACCTTCCCAGGATGCAATGGGCACATTACCCTATTTGTTACAAAAGTGGACCAGGAAGTAGATGAACTCTATTTGTAAGTAAATGAAAAACATGTTTGTTTAACTAATGAATGTAATATGATCAGCTGCATGCTGATGGGAATTTTAGTGAAAGAGGGTAAAGGTCCACTTTAATAGAGAACAGATAAAGTCATCTTTGCTGTGCTAAAGTTCTGTAGGAAAAGCCAAAACATTTCCAAATGTTACGTGACTTTATAACTTTAGACATAAAAATAATAAACCTCAAATAATAATAAAATCAGTTCTGCTGTTAGTTCATCTTAATTTTACCCGAGAGACAATCCCAGTAGCAGGAGTACTTCTTTCTCATCTTCAGCTCTCACACAATGGCACATGGAATGCTCTGAATAACCTTAAAACATATAACAACAAATAGAGAGCACTGATCTGTCATATTATCAACATAATCTTTAATTACAAGAAATACTGCATGTTCCGCTCACATTTAGTAGGCCTGCTGGCATGCACATGCTGTCAGGCTCATGTTGTTTACAGACCAGAGTTTTGATGAGGATCACATCGACAGACACGGGAATGTTTGTCACCTTTCCCCGGTATCTCTGCTGGAATACTGTGGACGATTTTTATGCCAACTAGTATAACTGCTTGCCTGGCTACTGCTCACCCTACACATGGATTGAAGCCATTTACAAGCTGATGACTAGCCTACTGAATGTGAGTTTAACGTGTTATTTTGTGTAATCTAAATAAAGATTGTGTTGATAATGTACCAGATCAGTGCACTCTCTTTGTTTTTATATGTTTAAAAACTTTATAGCTTTAGAAAACATGAGTGCAGTTGGTTAGGATCAGGACTGCAGATAATAACAACTTCCTTTGCTTGACAAAATACAGTATACCTTACAAAGTGTTCTTGAATGTTCAGAATGTTACAAGCTAGCATTTCCTTTAGAGTTTTGTTCCTAAGTCCAGCTTTCCAAGAAAATATATTAGTTCCTAAATTTCAACATTTAAACAGTCAGTATTGTATTACTGGATTATCAGATGAAGAAAAATAGAACTATACCAGTCAGTTTTGGTGCATTGCCACATGCGGGGTAACCCACTTTGCATCATTGCAACCCATTCATGTAAAATGGACTGCCAACACATGGCAATTAATAGAAAACTACATCCACACTTTTTTTTTCGAATGCAGCATACCACAAGGCATGGCATGTGGGGTGTTGTGAGCTGCAGTGCGAGTCTGTTGTAATTTACTATACTTGTGTGTTAGAGGGCCGATTTAAATTGCCTTCTCCACAGTGCCCTGCACCGAATGCTGTGCATTACCGCAACACAAGTTTTACCATGGAATACCACAATGCATAGGTATGAAGCCAACCAATAAAAAAAATAAACATATTAGGAAAAATTAAGTGTAAAATGTGCTCTGCTATATTTAAATATTTGTATTCTTGATAATCCTGGTAACATTGTATGGAAATACAGTATATCTGAATTGTTAAGAATCCTCCACCAGGGGTGTGGAAATTTTTGAAAACACTGCTTGTCCAAGGGCTAAAACGGGGGACAAATCTACTTGTCCTTCATAACAATCTACTTGTCCTGATACAAAAAAAAATCGTTTTAATTAAAACTAGGGATGCACCAATACCGCTTTTTGGGTATAGAGTACGAGTACCGATATTTTGCTTTCGGTACTCAACTATTTGGAGTTGACTGCCTGTAGCTTTTTACAGTTTCTTTTATCTTTTGCGCAATCAAGTGTTCTAAATAGTTAATTCAGAACAGAGCTGTCATGTGCATTAATCATATCTCCAATAAGTACAATAATGTTTTCATAGTACGTCCGTACATTAGCACATTGTCTGGGGATTAGATGGTAGCGTAAGGGATGTGGAAGTTTTCTGTAAGGTTATTCACTTACTGTTCTTGAGTCGTGTGCATTAAATATTCTCATGCGGCAGAGAAGTAGAAATATCCATCTAGAAGCTCTCCCTTTCCACAATGAGTTGTAGAGCTATACTGTGTTTAAAAGCAGAGAGAAGCAAATCAAACAGTTTTATTCACTTAACCAGTAACCGATTACAGTTCCCTTTATTGCTTATCATTTGTTTATATAATTTTACTAAGAAAATATCAAAATAGAATTTCTAAAGAAATAAAGGAGCAAAAATGTATACGTTTAATTATATTATAAACTTAAAGTGACAATAAACCCTTAGATTTTTTAACATAAACCAATACTGTAATGTGTGCCTTACTGTAATCCATGGTTGTTTCCCTTCTCTTTGCTGCTCTTCCTTTGAAATCCTCATGTCTTCTCATGTTTGGGGAGAACTTCCCTTTTCAGCTCAGGGCCTCTTCCTGTAGTGCTGGCTCAGGTTACAAACGTACACACAGACACCGTGTATCCATTCCTGAGACAAGGCAGTCTGCTGCAAAACAGAAGTTCTGCAGAGCATGAGAACAGATAGAGATTTAAAAGGAAGAGCAGCAAAGAGAAGGGAAACAACCATGGATTACAGTAAGGCACACATTACAGTATTGGTTTATGTTAAAAAATCTGAGGGTTTAATGTCACTTTAAGATAGTCTAACTTTAGATTCTTTCTCACATTCATTGTTCCATTACTGACTGAAGCGTGTTAGGTGATAAAGTTCTAATTCAAAATGTTATATAGAAAAGTTTAAGGGGATTTTGGGAGAACTCTTAAAAAATGTTTCAGTAAAATCTTTGCAAAGATGTTTTCTTTCTTTGTGAGGCAGAGAAAATAACTTCTGATTTGAAATATTCTTAACTGTTTGAGAAAATGTTGACTAAATTATCACTCTTGACAAATCACAAATGTTAGATACACTAATGACACAAACCAATCTTAAAGTAACAGCTAAATCAGTAGTTAAATCTTATAAATGCTTTCAATTCCCTAACAATTAACAAAATGTAGCTTATTTGTGCAACACTCTACTGTAGATCCTCAAATCATCTCTAAATTGGTGCTGACACTGTCCTTCCTTCTGGAGGGTGGCTACTTTTTGTCCTTGTGTGTGTTGTCTGTGTGAAATCTGTCCTTGTTTTAGTGAAAACCTTATGCATACTCTAAGGAAATATTGACCTCTCATATAATATTATTTGTAGGGTTGCATAGATACCAAGTACAGTACTCTGTACAAGTACGAGTACATGTACCGATACTTTTGAGCTCTAAGACTAGACTAGAGAAAAATTCAAAAGTTAGGAGGCCGCTGTCATTTGTAAGGAGCACACGGAGCTCCCGGGATTTGTATATCTCTGTTTTAATGTATGATTTTGTTTTTATAAGTATAAATAAAGGGATGCACAGATACCAGTTTTGCGAGTACGAGTACTGGTACTTGCTGAGTACTTACAAGTATGAGTACTGATACATTTTTGTTTATTGTCATGTGACAGTTTTTATAAAACAATATCGACTAATGATTTCAGGACAGTGGAGGAGTGCCAGAGCCAGGTCCCAGCTGCAACCGCTGCAACCCTGGTAGTTCTCATGAAAATGCCAAGTATCGGCATTGGTACTCGAAAAGTATCTGTGCATCCCTATATTGTTAATTCTTAAAATGGGAGATTATTCTAAAATAAATTATTCATACAGCTAAACCCATCAAAATCTGGGTTTTTAAGAATGTTAAGGATTTCAGTTCATATTGAAAATGATCTATTTGTACTTCCCCTTAGCAGTGCATCATCCAAAATCAAACTCTTACATTTACAGGAGTTGCTTCTTTATTTTCAAATATCTACCCCATGGAAACAGATAACTTTGTTATATATCTCCTCCCCATGCTTCTTCTCTTACCTGAGAAAACACAGGTAACACAGGAAAACAAAGGTGTCTAGTCTATTCCGTTCATTTCCTTCTCTTCAAACCACTAATTTCCCAAGTGGCATGCTTTCTTTTGTTCATAGGAGGGATATTTTCTAGCCTTGCGTAATGTTAAACTTTTATACACCATTATCGAACACAGATATGGCATGGAGGCCGTGAAATACAATCTACAGAAAGATGAAAATATAATTAAGGGAAAACAATATTGTAGAAAGTATTTTGTTTGTGCTAGAGATTGGTTTTAGTTAACCAATGATTATTATTTTTTTTGTAAAAGGTTGCGCTGTGGGCTCTAAGTTTGCACTGAGATATGATAACCTTTTCATGGGACTATGGAAATGTATATTTATTGATATTTAAAGATACAGTATATACTGTATATATAATCTCCTATTATAATAGGAGATGACCATATATTTTGAAAGCAGTATATTTATGAGAATGTTGATGATAATGAATTGCATAAGGGGAGCACAGAGAATGGATTAAAAAGGATTTTGTGTTTTATAATAAAGATTTAAAAAACCGATACTTTTGAGCTCTAAGACTAGACTAGAGAAAAATTCAAAAGTTAGGAGGCCGCTGTCATTTGTAAGGAGCACACGGAGCTCCCGGGATTTGTATATCTCTGTTTTAATGTATGATTTTGTTTTTATAAGTATAAATAAAGGGATGCACAGATACCAGTTTTGCGAGTACGAGTACTGGTACTTGCTGAGTACTTACAAGTATGAGTACTGATACATTTTTGTTTATTGTCATGTGACAGTTTTTATAAAACAATATCGACTAATGATTTCAGGACAGTGGAGGAGTGCCAGAGCCAGGTCCCAGCTGCAACCGCTGCAACCCTGGTAGTTCTCATGAAAATGCCAAGTATCGGCATTGGTACTCGAAAAGTATCTGTGCATCCCTATATTGTTAATTCTTAAAATGGGAGATTATTCTAAAATAAATTATTCATACAGCTAAACCCATCAAAATCTGGGTTTTTAAGAATGTTAAGGATTTCAGTTCATATTGAAAATGATCTATTTGTACTTCCCCTTAGCAGTGCATCATCCAAAATCAAACTCTTACATTTACAGGAGTTGCTTCTTTATTTTCAAATATCTACCCCATGGAAACAGATAACTTTGTTATATATCTCCTCCCCATGCTTCTTCTCTTACCTGAGAAAACACAGGTAACACAGGAAAACAAAGGTGTCTAGTCTATTCCGTTCATTTCCTTCTCTTCAAACCACTAATTTCCCAAGTGGCATGCTTTCTTTTGTTCATAGGAGGGATATTTTCTAGCCTTGCGTAATGTTAAACTTTTATACACCATTATCGAACACAGATATGGCATGGAGGCCGTGAAATACAATCTACAGAAAGATGAAAATATAATTAAGGGAAAACAATATTGTAGAAAGTATTTTGTTTGTGCTAGAGATTGGTTTTAGTTAACCAATGATTATTATTTTTTTTGTAAAAGGTTGCGCTGTGGGCTCTAAGTTTGCACTGAGATATGATAACCTTTTCATGGGACTATGGAAATGTATATTTATTGATATTTAAAGATACAGTATATACTGTATATATAATCTCCTATTATAATAGGAGATGACCATATATTTTGAAAGCAGTATATTTATGAGAATGTTGATGATAATGAATTGCATAAGGGGAGCACAGAGAATGGATTAAAAAGGATTTTGTGTTTTATAATAAAGATTTAAAAAAACAGAATTCACTAATATATACTGTACAGTCAGACTACTGCCAGTTCTTTTATCTGAAGACTTGAGGAAAGTGAGATTGTGACTAGAATTTGTCACCCTGTCATGAAAAGACTGTTCACTCTCAGGATATACCTAAAATATACACTGCCTTTTTTAAAGATACTTACTCAAAATTGATTAAATATCAATATAGACACATAAACTGGCATTCTCAACATAATAATTATTAAATGGAGATAAACAGGTCTAGATAGAAAGAAAGACAATAACTGCTGAGTGTGTACATCATGGTGCAGTAGGATCCTGTAACCAGATCACACAACATGCATTAACCGCTTCAAGACCAGGTGTTTAGACCCCCTTCCTGGCCAGGCCATTTTTCAGTGTTCAGAGCTGCAGTACTTTGACATTTATTCCGTCATGCAACGCTGTACTGAAATGAATTTTATACCATTTTTTGGGGACAGATAGAGCTTTCTTATGGTGGTATTTAATCACCACTGGGGGTTTTATTTTTTTACTATATTCAGGACAAATTACTGAAAATTTTGGGGGGAAAAAAGTTTTTTTTTTAACATTATGTTATAAAACAACTAATATTACCCACTTTTTTGGTAAAATATAAAAGACGGGGTCACGTCGGGTAAATAGACACCAAACATGTCAAGCTTGCGAAATCGCAAAAAACTAGTATACCCAAAATTGGCCATAGGCGACGCTTTAAAAGCTTTTACAGCTCATCAGTTTAGTGTTATCAGTGATTGATGACCCTAAAATTATTGCTCTCACTGAGACGTTTGCGGCGATATGTAACGTATGGCGTAATCGTCGTTTTTGCAGGTATGCGCACCTGACGCATGTTTACATGCATGCATGTATGTAGGGGTGGGGACTTTAAAAATAAAATTAGTTTTTTTAATTCTTTATGTGTAACTTAAAAAACAATTTTGGGGGAAACTTTACATTTTTTTCCTATTTTTTTTTCCACTTAACTTTATTGCTATCACAGAGGGGGCTAATAAACCTCTATATGTGATAGCAAAAGAGGTGACATGTCCTCTTTATGGAGACATCAGGGGTCTCCAAGACCCCTAATGTCACCTAGGACCCCCCTGAAGAAGCTGATGAAGCAGAGATCTGCTTCATCAGCTTCTCTCTAGCATCTGAAGGTGGAGAGTGACACGAGAACGCGGAAGTGATGTAATATACACCACTTCCGCATTCTGACAGCAGAGAGGGGATCGAAGGGAGATCGTGAACCGACCTCCCTCTGATCCCCTGTAACAGAGGCAGTATGCTGGTCCCGGGCTCACACCGGAGCCGTAGAGGGGGGGAGGGCGCACATCACGGGACCTCATACAAGCGATCCACCGGCTCTATAGCGGCAGATCGCTTGTATATTAACGGGCATCGCTGCCTGTTTTCAAATAACGGGCATCTCCCGCTCGCGCGCCTGAGTGGGCGGAAGTAAACAGGACGTGTATACACGCTCAGTTACATCCAAGAAGCTCCCGGCCGGCCGTGTATACACAACGGCCGGCCGGGAGGTAGTTAAAGAGGAACTTTAACCATATCTTGAAAATAACAACAAACACACCTTTAGAAATGTTTAGTAATGGCAATCTACAAATACATACTTCCAGATAATTGCATGCTTTGTATTCTTTGCATACTTTATTTCTCTTTTCTTTTCCAGTCTTCTCACAGTGGTCATTTTTGCTTGATCTCCCTTTACTTCCTGGAACTCTGGCACATGTGACCATGCACATAATCTCAGGGGAGGAAAATGCCTTTCCCTGAGCTCTCATGAGATTACAGATGAGTAACCTTCCCAGAATGCAACACTTTGGTACATTACATCATTTGTGCCAGAAGTGGACAAGGAAGTAGTTGAACTCTACTTCTAAGTAAATGAGAAACATCTTTCTTTTAACTAATGAATGTAAGATTATTTTAAATCAGCATGCAGAGCTGCATGCTGATGTGATTTCTAGTGAAAGGGGGTAAAGGTCCACATTAAAGCAATATTTTTCTAATGTTGCTTTGGTCTACAACACCATCACAACATTTGTCACTATGTTACCTGTACTATTAAAAGTTACTAATCCCAACCCATTTACTCAGAAAAAGCACCCAATATCTCTTACTGTGCTTCATTTGATATTTGCTACAGATAGCTGACATTAAAATAAGTATACTTTTTTTTTTTAAATGATTCGCCGCAGAAAACATGAGCCTTCGCGGAATTCTACCTATGATGAGGGTACTTCCAGTGGCACATGTCTTGCACTTTGGCAAACACTGTAGTAAATAAATACAATAGAAGATTTTGCAGAAAATAGCAACAAACCTGTACCTTTTCATAAATTTGGTGCATGCCATTCTTGAACAAATACAAAGTATCTCACACAATACAGTCACCCTGCAAATCGGAACATAGCATTTCACTTTTCCCTATCATTAAACTCAAAAGTTTTGTTTTAGTTTTGAGTAGACTAAAGAAGGGTTACATTTTCTTTCAGGTTCCTATTGCTGCCTGTGTCCTCACTGAAGAGATTCACCCTTGCATTTTGTTTTCCTCTGACACCACAACAAGAAATGAGGGGAGCTAAGTTCACAGGGGCCGGAAGGCACAGACATTAATATATTCCTCACAGGTTCTAACCTAGTTTGCTTGCAGTCTATGTTCCCATTAGACATGTAAGTTTCGTTTCGTTCCAAATGCAAATTTAAACGAAATCTCGTGAATTTGGACATATAGATTATCCGTATGTCCGAATTCCAGTGAGGCCAAATGCAAACCAATCCAAACGTTCTTTAATTCAAATTGAAAGTAAATCGGACACGTCACAGTTTTCTGGCCAATCAGAAAATCCCTTCTGAAACGAAAATGAAATTCCGAAAGATCCAAATAAGGAAATGAAACGGCGTTCAGACTAAAACCCAAAAGAACGAAAAATCCAAAACAAAACAAATTGAAAATAAATATGTACTGTGGAAGTTTTTTCAGTTCCAACTGATTTTAGCTCAAAATAATATGTTTGTTATTTTAAAAGGTATACATTTTATTCCTAGCCACAAAATCCCCAGAATATTGACAAAACTATGCATTCAAATAAAATATATCAAATCAGCAACCAGCCTGCTGGTTATATATCCAAATATACAACAAATATCTTCAAAGAGTTTATATAGAAAAATATCAATGGTCCACGTGAACTACAAAGATGGGAACCTAACATTGCCCTGACACCACCTCCTATTTCCCCCAATAGGTATTTATTGCAGGAAGAGTAGAAGGGATATCAGGCACACCACTTCAATACTAACACTAACACTAAAATTGAAACACTTGAGTTATTAGGATGACTTTTGTCCAAAATATATAACTATCTGTAATGGCTTTATAATGTGGTGTTTAGCTAGGTACATGTTCCAGACCATACCTTGAGAAAAGCTTTACAGAGTAAAGCAGATGAAAAATTAGAACTGAATTTTGGTGTCACAGTGATCAGGTATAGCGTCATAATACCAGCAGTTTGTATTTAGAATAGGCAGGCTGGAAATCATGTTGGGTGGGCCACATAGATATCTCTGCGTGAAACATACTAAAATGAAGAGCTATTTATTTGTATTTCATACACATGCCATCTGCTCCAAGTGTTTTCATGTCCAGTAAGTTCTAGACTAAACAAATCACAAAAACAGCTATATAATCAGTTTATACGCTATGTAATATATTTTCTTTTAGCCTGTTCATCCTATTTTTGTAGCTGTCACACTTAATTATTTTGTTTGTCTAAAACCCCTGTAATTTTATGATATATGACCTTAATCTTGAGCCCATCATGAAGGAAGTGCAGCCAGGGTAATTGTCTTCAGGCTCAGTAGGGAAGGTTACAAACTCATTTTCAGACAAGTGCCACAGATATAATTCTGGCTTCCTGAGAGAAGCAAAGTGCTTAAATATAATATTACACTGTCACTTTGTATTTGTTTTGGACACACGTTTTGTTTTCTGCCTTATTGTCCTTTATACTGTATGTGTATTCAAATATTTGTAAGGAGAATGTAACCTGCATGTCTAAATGAAACTGTATAGTGCTGTTGAGAGCTTTGCATTTTACACGCTAAATAAAGTGTGTAGTAACAAATAATTTAGCGCCCAAACAAAGGAAATCCCTGACTGACAGGGTGACCATACTTTTGTATAGACCACATTTTGTTTGGGTCTTTCCAATTTTCATAGCAATTGTATATTAAAATTTGAAGAAATGTTTAAACTTGCCTGCAGATTTTGTGTTGACTTCTTTTCACTGTGAAAATCATTACATTTGACCAGGGGTGCCCAAGCATTTTGTCACAGTAGTATGCAGAGCTTTACAATAGTACAGTTAAAGTTACTCTGTCATTAGAGAAGTATTGGCGCTGCCATTGCAGGCATCCTAAAAATGCTAGGTCTGACTTTGTCTGACTGCAGTATGTTTCATAAAGAAGTAGAAACCACTAGAACTCCAAATTCCTTGCCTCAAATATTCTTTTTTGACATGATCAAGGTGGTCTCACTTTATATGGCAAATAGCCATATCACAGCCATACACTGTGAGACCATCTTGATCATGTCAATAAAGAAGATTTGACACCTGGAATTTTGGAGTGCCCAGTGGTTTCTACTTTTTTATTGACTGGCGGCGAGATCCGCTTCCACTGCTGCACCCAATAATATAATTATTGGGGTTGGGTTCCGGTTAGGAGTGTGATGGGTTATGGACATATGACTGCATTATGTTTCAGTCACAGTCCCAGAACAAGCATGCTGTAGATGTGTGTGAGAAAAGTGTTAGAACTACTTAACTCTCTACCTGTTCTGGGTCAGGAACTCAGATAGCATTGAAGTCAAAGCATCAGGTCACACAGCAGCCAGAGAACTAGTATTCTTAAAGGAGTGTACAATCCCAGATAGCAAGGATAACTTGCCACAAACTTGTGTCAGGGTGAAATTGTAATTGTGTTAACTTGCTGCACACGTTCGTGGCAAGTTGTAGACTTGCAGAACACTTGCAGCACAAGTTCTAGTTGACACTTTTTGAATTTGTAGCAAATTTGCTTGGCAAGTCTACAGCAAGAGTTCTGCAGGTCCTAGCAAGAGCTCTGCAAGCTTGCTGGTCTGGAGACTTGCAATGCAGACTTGCTGTAATTGTGCAACAAAATTGTGAAGCTTGGCAAGTCCGCAAGAGTTTAGCAAGTCATTTTAAAACTTGCAGCACAATTTCTTGCTATCTGGGATAGTGTCAGCCTTCATTTATCTCACATGGCACTGTCCCTTCAAGAATAGAGTTAGAGCTGAACAAACCCTCCGGTGTTATAGAGACACCTTCCAGGAAACATCTGCAAGCGGGATTTTTACACAGGAAGTATTGTTTCTCTGAAACTGCCTTTGGCTTTATTAAGATGAGATTGTAGATGTAAATAGCGTTTTCCAGAGTTCTTCCTTAATGATGGCTAAAACATAGCTATACCATGGAAAAAAACATTGTAAAAATGCATCATCTTCAAACAATAGTAAATATTATTATTAGCAAAGTAAATGTGTAAATTGTACAGCAAACAAAAATGCAAGAAAAGGTTGGCCTCATTGCCTACAATGCCCCTGTAATCTATTCTACATAGGTCGCACAATCCGCCCCCTCCGCAAGCGAATCGGGGAACATAGGAGGTTCATTGAGGATGGCTGTACTGAACACAGCGTTCCTCGCCACTTTCTCCTAAAACACCAAAAAAACCCAGCCCACTTGAAAGTCTTTGCAATAGAACACATATCGGAGAAATTATCATCAGCTGAAAGATTCCGCCGCCTGTGCAAACAAGAAACATACTGGATCTTCAAACTAAATATGCTGTCCCCCCACGGTTTAAATGAAGAATTGGAAACAAACACCATCATTTAACCAATTATAACCTTTACTTTTGATGTCCTTCCTGATGATTTCTCCTTTTCCCCTT
>NW_017307809.1:236998-237766 GCF_000935625.1 Nanorana parkeri
CAGAGGATCATCCCACAGCCCTGTACCCAGGCATTACAGGAGCCCATCACCGTCGTTGAGAGCCAGCCTTCACTTTTCTCGCGGTGAGTTACAGAATCTCCTCCTTTTCTTGCTCACCCACCTCATCTCACCTTGCTTTATTTGTGTTTACCTCTGCTCTATCTGGTTGGACCACCACATCACCCATCCTAAGAGGGAGCGCCTCCCGCAACGGCTTCATTCCATCGCACGGCCGCCCTAAAAGCGAATGATCTACCCACCTAGGTGAGTACATCACTTATCCCTCTCTTCAGACCTCACCACATTTATTGCGCCAGGTAGTGGCGCTTCCGTTCTCCAATTTTTGTTTCCTTTAGTACACCTGTTGGACACCACTGTCCGAACACCACGGAAGCTGCACACCCACAGAGCAATAAAGACGCTTCTATTTTTCTACAAAAATAAACCCCCTACCCACACCCCCTCGCCCCCCTCCTCCAAACTCTCTACACAAAAAATTCCCCCACGCTCCAGTCACGAACGGGGTACCCACCAAATACCACCACTCACCCCACCTTTGCTGAGCGCCACACATGGGGTAAATCTCTTTGAACTTTCCATGTCATTGCAAATATGGCTGTGTGATAACATGTCAGTGTATAAGAAGACAGTGGGGTCTATTCACTAAGCTGCCGTAGGCAGCCGAGTGAACGACCGACCTGAAGCGAAGTGAGCCGAACACTGTTCGGCTATTCACTTCAGGCTGGTACGGCTGGTTTTAGCCGCCTA
>NW_017307809.1:237782-254170 GCF_000935625.1 Nanorana parkeri
GTCCGAACACCACGGAAGCTGCACACCCACAGAGCAATAAAGACGCTTCTATTTTTCTACAAAAATAAACCCCCTACCCACACCCCCTCGCCCCCCTCCTCCAAACTCTCTACACAAAAAATTCCCCCACGCTCCAGTCACGAACGGGGTACCCACCAAATACCACCACTCACCCCACCTTTGCTGAGCGCCACACATGGGGTAAATCTCTTTGAACTTTCCATGTCATTGCAAATATGGCTGTGTGATAACATGTCAGTGTATAAGAAGACAGTGGGGTCTATTCACTAAGCTGCCGTAGGCAGCCGAGTGAACGACCGACCTGAAGCGAAGTGAGCCGAACACTGTTCGGCTATTCACTTCAGGCTGGTACGGCTGCTTTCAGCCGTATATCGGCTGAAATCAGCTGTACATCGGGAAAAAAGAAAGGGCTCAAAGCCAATGATAAAAATTATTTAACTAAATAGATAGTCCCTACACAGCTCTTTCCACATAACACAGTACCTCTTCATTTGCAAAGCCAACATGATTCACCCTATGTTCTTATGGACATACATGATTTGGGATTATAGTGCCAATGACCAGAATGACATACTAACATACAGAGAGGCCCTTGACAAGAATGTTCATAGGGCTGTGGAAGGGAATATTATTCTTCGCTAGTACTGCTTTGGGAGCAGAATGTGGCCCTAGGAACAAAACATGATTCAATTGGTGGTAGGAAGCAACTATACACGCATGATAAAATATAGAAGCCAATGCTGGTTCAGTTAGGGATCCACATGATTCCTCATCCAAATTGATGGGTTTAAAGTATTTGTCCACAATAATGCTTAGTCTAGTGTCCACAGTGTATAGGTATTTGATTCTGTGGGTAGTGCTTGAAGGGTTGGAAGGTGGAGCACATCTATTCTCCACCAACCACCAGGAACGCCGCCTCGAGGCCGCATATTGGTGTCGGTGGCTCACGTGGGCGCTATAACGGCATCCAACGCTGCGGCGTGATTATGACGTCACCGCGCTGTCCGTGGAGCCCCAGCCAATCCTGTTGGACAGTTACACTCGTCCTACAAGTTGGAGATCTCCGACACCAATATGCAGCCTCGAGGCGGCGTTCCTGGTGGTTGGTGGCGTGGAGGCGTCTGGCAAAACTGTCTCTCCCGCTGTAGGAGCAGAGACGAGACGGCGCCTTGCAATTCAGGTAAGGGGGGGGGGGGCAGTGGAATAGCACCATGTTCCATGTTACACTCTAAATATGGTTGCAGTATGGAACAAGAGACGAATGGTATAATTAGCCTTTAACTCTTTCCATGCCACTGACGTAAGGCATATGGCAGAACATAAATATTCCGAGCTGACCAGCTCAATGCCTTATGTTGGCTGCATTCAGCCTTCTGCTATCACTTCAGCGACCATCAGCTTGTAACAGAAGCGTCCCCCTGACTCTTCTGTTTAAATGTATAGCTTTTATCATGATGACAGCTATTTATTGTAAAACAGACCCCCTGTTAATTTAACCATGTGTGGCAAACCATTGCTGTGCATTGTAATTGCAATTAAATGTATGCCTGCATCATTTTACCGCAACACACACAATGTTGCACTTCTTTATTTTTTTACCGATTTCACAAAAAAAGATGCAATTTAAAATGTACAAATATTTGTTATTAACCACTTGCTGCCCGGAGCAATTTCTTGCATTTGCACACACATGATAAAATCAGGATTTTTGGCTAGAAAACATACCCCCAAACAATTATATATTTTCTGAAAGCAGAACCCCTGCAGAATAAAAAGATGCTAGTTGCAATTGTTTATGTTGCATGGTATTTGTTTATCAAACAAGTATTTTTAGGATAAAATACACTAAAATAATATAACAGACGGGTCACGCTGGGTAAATAGATACCAAACATGTCAAGCCTTAAAATTGCATGCGTCCGGGAAACTGCAAAAAACTACAATAACCAAAATTTCCCATAGGCAACGCTTTAAACGCTTTTATGGCTCATCAGTTTAGTGCTACCAGTGATTGATGGTTCTAGAATTATTGCTCTCATTCTGACGCTCGCGACTATATGTAACATGTGTGGTGCAATTTTTGTTTTTGTACGAAGGCACACCGGACGGGTGTTTGCATTGTGCGCGCATGTGGGGGCGGGGGACTTTAACAATTTTTTTACATTTTTAATTTTTTTATGTTACTACTTTTTTTATGTTGTCCTAGATTGTTCACTTCTCCTGCATTCTCCAAACTCTCCACCCTTTTGTGAATAACCCTGCAAGTGTCCGATTCCTCATTGTCATCCCTGAAATGCTATAGTTTATAATTTATAATACCAATTGTCCATAATAAACTTGAGGAACTCTATGTTATTTATTTCCTTTAGGACTGTTTAGATGTTTGGTGGAGTGGTTTCAGTGACCTGGACATCCTGTTTACTCTGATGGTTATAATGGCTAGCTTTATTCATCTATTGTCCTTTTCTTTTTCTTTTCAGGATTGATATCTTCAAATATGTGATCTATGGTATAGCAGCAGCATTCTTTGTCTATGGAATTTTACTGATGGTAGAAGGATTCTTCACAACTGGAGCCATTAAGGATCTCTATGGGGATTTCAAAATTACAACTTGTGGCCGATGTGTGAGCGCATGGGTATGTTTATCTTCAGAAAATTTTGTTCAATAAAAAATTAAGACCGTCACTTGAATCGAACTGTGAATAGAATTGTTCCCTGTAAATAAGAGAGTAAATACTTCTCCTGCTGCCCACATTGAAAAATGCTGATCTAAGAAAGAAAAATCACAAATCACAATGTCAGAAGACTCTTCAGTAATCGACACTTCCAGGAGTGTTGAACTCTTAGTTCTCAGCTTTACTTATTGGTTTCTCTGACAACCCTTACATCACTACTGTGTCCTGAGTGTTCTTAGAACACATCTAATTGTCATTCTGGAACACACTATTTGCTGCATTTCATGTACATACCTGCTGATGCATACATTTCAATTTTAAAAGAGGGGGACACCTTCAGTACAAAGACACAGACCAGCTATGGCTCTTTAATTGTTTCCACTTGTTTCTTGGAATTTCTTATAAACCCATTCATGACCAGAGGTCAGTGAAGGCTAAGTGCTGTGCTCAAATTTAGCAGTATTAGTATGTGTCCGTTAGCATGCCTATAATCCTAAAACTAATTTACCTACCTAGATAAATTGTGCATTTTTTCAGGGACTTATAAAGCTTTTATTTGGTGTTGTGTTAATGTCCTGCTTATGTTTTTGTATTGTAAGCTGACAAAAGAACAGAATTATTTAAATAAATGCACTTATTGTTTTTTAATAACTTGCTCACCTACCCCTACCTCTCTCATTGGACTTGTGATTGTCATAAGGGGGAAGTTGATCAAGGAGCAGCACAATCATTTTTCAACCGGCTAAATCAGCACTGACAGCATAATTGGAAGACACTAATGAAATATAAATATGAGCAAGGTGCTGGAGAAATGACATGGGAGTTCTCTGTTTCCCTGTCACTATCCATGCAGCCGCCTGCAGTCCAGCTCACACTGGCTTAGATAGAGCACCCTATGTGTACAGGAAGACCTGTAGGGTGCCCTGCACGTTCCTTCCACTGGATCCACCTAGTGATACTTGGGATCAGAGATAAAGCTTAACGTGTATTCCCCCTTTTGCAGCCAAATTGGCATACCACCTTTCTTTTACAGGATCCCATTCTCATTTAGCAGAAATTAAAACGTGTTGCTTGCTTTATTCTGAAAACATCAAAACTGAGGTATTTCCATTCTGTGTAATTTCAAGGATGGTCTTGAGTGGGGTGGCCAGTTAATATTTACCATAATAGTTTTATACTCTTTCTATACTGTGCTGGCAGATCTCATGAGTTGTAAATTAGCCTTGAACACTGTCTTTCCTAACAAATGGTTACAAAATCAGGAAGCCTGGCTTCTTGCATTGTATTTAAGGTGCCCACCTGCTATTATCGTACGATAATCGCGGGTGATCCCGCGATCGTACGATAATCGGCAGGTGTATGGGCAGCGTGCGACAGCATCTACTGTACGGTTGCACGACTTTCCTCATCCTAGCACGCAGGAAAACCTGCCGAAAATCTTATGATTTCCGGCGGGTTGGTAGCATACTTGGAAGACGAAAGCCACACGGGCTGTTGTGCGCAAGCGCACACTGCCCGCTCAGCATTGCAAAAATCGGCAAGCTCTCCCCTCAGCAGGGAGGGCTTGCGATGATCGCAAGTACGATCTGCCTGTCCAAGGTCGTACGAAATTTTAATGACCTTACAACCATCGCACAACGAAAGTCGTGCGATGGTTGTAAGGTGTATGGCCCCTTTTAAAGAGAGGAAACTCAGTCTGTTCCCCTTTGAGTTGGGGGCAGACCCACTCAGGAAATGTTCATAGTAGCTTGTAGTCTTCCCAAGAGTGTGCTCCAAAGAAACATCTAAGAAGTATGTTTTAAGAAATATTTTTTAGACATGGTGTGTGCATGGAAACAGATAAAAAACATGTAGTGTTTATTTTTCATATGTGTGTGACTGTAAAAGTGAAAATACTCTTTAAGATATGCTGTGTCTGTTGCCTGGAGTTCAGCTTTAAGTAGTAGTTGTTTGTGAGCTAATCTAAACGTTGTAATCACATGATACCATTTAACCATATTCTTCAAAAGTAAGGGGTCTATTCACTAAAGGGTGAAGAGTTTGGAGAAGGAATGAGAAGTGAACAATCTAGGACAACATAGCTGAACTCGAAAGTGAGCTGAATTGGATAATTTTTCCAAATCAGCTATTGTTGCCTAGATTGTTCACTTCTCCTGCCTTCTCCAAACTCTCCACCCTTTAGTGAATAGACCAGCCAGTTACAAACAAAACATATACAATATATTTATAGCATCGCTGTTCACCAACTATAACAGCTAAATAAAATGGTATTGCTAAATGCTACACTACACATATGTCAAGTCTTCAGAAACATAATGCCATATATCTCAGTACTCAAAATCTAAGGGTTCCCAAAGTAGGAAGACCCATCGGTGACCATACCAGGAGGTTTATGACAGTAGAAGACCTGTTTAAAATATTGTTTTCCAACTCTGCACTGAACAGAAATCCCTTTGTCAGGCTAGGCTGAATCAGAGGGACTAAAAGCCCCCCAAAAAATAGAAACTTTCCTCTGTTTAAAGGCTAACATAAGATTACGGTGTCTGTCCTGGGTACTGAGTGTGCTGGGATATTTTTTTTTCCTGGGTACTGGACACTGGAAGAAACAGTTTTTTTGTTATTAAAATACTGCTGAGATCCTTTAAATAGCCTTATTAGCTTATATTTGTGTACCAACGATACAGTTGCTTTATTCTTGGGCTTATTTTCCAGCACAGTGTGAATAACGATAAATGACATGAAGTAGTTCACAGCTTCAAATGACACATCAGCAGCTCACTATGATTACATATATAAATTCTGATTTCTTATTGGTTGCTATGTGCCACTCAGCACTGTTCCTCGCATTATGTTTTTAAATAGATCCCTTGGATTTTTTGCAATGCAGAAACAAAATGAAAATATGAAATACACATGAATATTACATTTGTGTAATAAGTTGTAGGCTGCTGCAAAATACGACTTTTACATTCTACTTGTAACATCTATTTGTATTCTAAAATAATTAAGAATAAGCTTTATCAAATGCAAATGCTTTCACAAACCGATTCAGCCATCAATAGCTGATGATGCATTGATGTGCCTGAGTCTTGCATGATAGACTGTTCTTTGTCCTGCAGGCATGTGTCTTATCTACCCAATTATAAACCTGCCACTGATTAATACCGTTGTCTCCCAGCATAAAGGTTTTATTTTCACTTTATTCTGCGGTTTATATTTTACTCATGTAGAGTGAGAAAAGCTCATAAGAGTCAACTGGAGTGAAATGTTCTGCATGAATAAAGTGTGAAGGGTTTTCATTAATGCCTTAGTAATTGGTGCCAAACATTGTCAGTGGATAGGCAGCAGATTCTAATTAGCAGGAACACAGATGGAGTACAGGAAATAAAGAAAGGTTGCTTCTAGATTCCAATTGGATTACATATTGAATATAAAAAATAGGGGCTTGGTTTTACAAACTAGAAATAATGCTAGCTTTAGACAATGTTGGGCTCAGGGCAGTAATCATAATAGGGGCTTCTAGAAAACAAACCTGACATCATGTAGCAGCCAATAAAATGGTAGGGGGTATATGCAGCAATACATACCACAACAAATGAGACATTATAACCTACAATTATGTAGCAATGGTCAGTGAGGCACACAGATTGGTTTTGCAGGCAGGGAGTTTGTCAGCCTGGGCTTACAGGCTGTCATCCCTATAACAAGAGGGCTTAGAATGTGCAGGCACCTGTTATTTTATTATCAGCCAATATATCTTTCAGTGTCAAGGTACTTCAGTGAAGGATCCCAAAAATGGCCTCATCTCAACATCAGTTTAAAGCTGATCATCCCCAGGTTTTTCTGCACCTATGATGCAAATAAAAAAAAAATTAAACATTTATCCAAATTAGAATATTCCCCTATTCTCCAATTTTTTTAAAGACAGTCTTTTATAGGGGGAAGGGTGACACATTGCTGTAGATATAAAGTGTAGACACTTAGAGGGATGTGCGCAAACTTGCACCATCCTCCCAAACCTTACTGTCTCAGCTAAATGCTGGGCCATTTGGACAGGCAAAGTCCAATCTCTTCTGGGTAGTACCCCACCCCCTTACATCAATGTTGCTCATTGAAAGACAGGAATATGCAACAAGTAAGAAGTGATGGGCATCTCTGACACTATCCGAAAGTACCAACACTTAGCCTGTCAGAGCAGCCCAAGATTGAACCCAATCCATGAAAGTGTGGGAGGCTGTTGCAGCTCTGTGTGCCGTTTTAACAGCATTTAAAAAGGAAAGTCCCTTGGATTTTATATCTTTTTTTCATTCAAATACCTTTTGTTATGTTATAATTTGGGGAACAAAGCTGCACCCTGGTTTTGCTCTGTTACTTTTACCAGAAACTGGATAAATCTAAAAGAGATTCACTATGTAAAAGTGTGTGAAAATTTGGGAGTTTGCAACACCCTCTGAATGGTAAATGCATTCACTTGTTTATTTAGCAAACATTGCTACAGGGCTTGCTCCATTCTAATAAGATATCAGACACAGCAGGTCTTTTTATTCATCTGTATTTGTGAGATATAATAGTCATCATCAATTTGATGCAAATTATATACTTTTGTAATAAAATGTAGCAAAATATATATATTTTCAAGGTTATTTCTTTTCATATAAACAGTTATTCTAACTCTTGGCTGAAAGTTGAGTTAAGAGGGTTGATTTACGAAAGGAAAATAGGCTGTTCACTATGCTAGGGAATTTACATTTTGCAGGGGAATTTTCCAGTAACTTAGAGGGTTATTCACAAAGCTGCCAAAGGCAGCCGAGTGAGTAACCCACCCGAAGTGAAGTGAGCCGAATGCTGTTCGGGTATTCACTTCGGGCTTGTACAGCTAATTTCAGCCGTACATCAGCTGAAATCAGCCGTACATTGGCTGGCTTCGGTTCAGCCGAACATGTTCACCATGTTCGACTGAGCCGAAGTGAAGATTACGTTTGACTCAGCTGATCCAACATATGGATCGGTTGAGCCGAACCTCCAGCAGACTACTTGCTGCTGTTCGGCCTATTCTCATAGGGCTGTGCAGCATTCGGCTCAGCTATTCTGCTCAGTACCTCCGTGGTACAGAGCAGAAAAGAAACTCTGAAAAAAGTTGAAAGAAAAAAAAAGGAGAAAAAAAATGTTTAAAAATGTAAATAAATGATAAATTACAAAAAAGAAATACAGATTTCTTTAAAAAAAGAAAGAAAAAAAACAATTGGGTGGAGCTAGCTCTGCCCTACTGTTTCCTATTGGCTGGGACCTGCTAGAGTCTTCTAGCAGGTCCCAGCCAAGGAATAACAACTGGACGAAGGCGGCCGTGACGTCACGGCAGGCTCCGACCAGTTTTCATTGTTTAATGACAGTTTTCTGCGTCCCCAGGTAATCTGGGAACGCTGATCTGTCATTGCAACTGGGCAGAGCCAGCCGTGAGATCATGGCTGGCTCCGCCCAGCTGCCAGTTGCGAGACTTTTGGCCGGCCAATGGCCGGTCGTTCACCCCACTTCGGCATATGCCTTCGGCTCGGCCAGTTTCGGGAGCTGTAGGGGCTATAGTCAATAGCCCGTACAGCAGCCCTTCGGTTCGACTAAACCAAAGGGCTCCAGCGGCCGAAGCTAGCCGATAGATCAGCCGGAGCTACAACTGATCCTTCGGCTAGCTTTGTGAATAACCCTCTTAGTAAATGTGCTGAAATCATCTTCTAAAGATGACCCAATCAGAAGCAAAAGGACATACACAAAAAAACAGGGTTGAAAAAAGAAACAGCAGAGGATTGCTCACTTGTAGCAAGTCAGTAGTGTATATTTGGTTATTGGTAAGGTGTAATTATTCTAGGCTGGAAGAGAATTAGCTAAGTATTGCATTTGTAACAATACAGCAGTCATTTAATAATTTGAAGATACTGTACCTGTTTATTGACACATGTATCTAGTCTTTTGAGTATGATAACTTATCAGCTACAGCTGCTTACCATATTCCTCTAAGTTTCCTCCTTCATTTACAATTTTTTTGTAATCACCCCTCTATATTTGCCTTCTTTTTAAGGCTCCTGACTAGAGCCATTTTACATATTTGTGTATTTCATTATATGAACAAATGTACAAAAAAATAAGAGATATTTGGGGTAAACATAGATCTACTACAATAGGATAATTATTATTCCCAATGTGTCTACGTGCACATGCATGTTACATAAGTAAGGGATCATTGAAGACTAAATGGAGCTGTAGACTAGTTCATTGATTTATACAATATACACAAAAAATGTTCCTCTTACAGTGTTAATGTTTTAATGAGTAACGTGATAGAGAGAATCTTAGATCAAATAGGAACTCAACCATGGATATTTTGAATTTGCCGAAACATCTTTGTGATCCACCGCATTTGGCACTCAATGAGTATGCAGTGGAGAGAAGATATAGGAGTTTGTGGGGTTTTTTTCAGCACTTGAAATCCTTACACTGGTACAGGAACAATCATCACAGGGTTCAGAACAACACTTTCTCTCCCCTGCACTGACCACACTGAGGGGCACTTACACTGCACAGATAAAGATAATAAGTCCTCAAAAACATTGGATAGATTGTAAAAAAATAATTTTCTATACAGGCATGCAACAATCAATAAATATTAGATTTGTTTTCCCTGGAAAACAGTATCAAGAAAAGTTGAGAATTCACAGTAATTCATTACATTTTCTTTATGGTGACCATTTAGAAAATGTAATTTGCAAAATAATGTATGAAGCACCAAATGTGCTTCATTCCAGTCAGATGTGCCTTCCAATGCATACAAGGGCCTACCTCCCCAGAACATTTGTATTGTATCCACACTTAGTTGTAGTGAACCAGGCCATATACATGTTTAAAAGGTCTTCTCGTAATCTGTTTTGAGAGTTTGCCCATTGTAGGTTGCTTGTCATCTGTTAGTGAAAATAAGAGAAAGTAGAACAGCACGGAATCATAGAAAAAAAGGCTGGGGTCTTGTCCAGAGGTGTGCAAGAACTTGTGACGAAATCTGCACTCTACTGTATATTTAATTAGTTTGATGATATAATGTAAAATGTATTTGCAGTGCAGAGAACAGCTCTAATGTGCAACGTTCAGTAACCAATATCAGGTATCAATTTACTACTAGTCAGATAAGTAAAAGGTTGCTTGAAAGATGATACTGCACTGTACATTAAATATATTAAATTTCTTCATGTATTTGTTTATTTTGTAGTTTATTATGCTGACGTACCTCTTTATGCTCGCCTGGCTTGGAGTCACAGCTTTCACCTCACTACCGGTTTACATGTACTTCAATCTTTGGACTGTATGTCGAAATGCCACAGTAGTTGGTGAAGCTAATTTTTGTTTGGACCTTCGTCAGTTTGGTATGTGCTATTTTGTTCAGAAATTTTTTAAAAAACACAAAAAGTGCATGATCTTCTGACTAAAGAGAATTCACATTATACAAAGCATAGGCAACCATCAATACATCTTTTTGTGGGAACTAGCTGCAAGTTTTAATTGGACAATTTGCTATGAAATGCAATGAATCCATGCTGAAACAAAAGCACTTGTCATTCTGCTTCTATGTGTATACAATGAAAACTGTGAAATAAAGTACTGGTTTTCTGTCTATTTAGTTTAGCATGAAATTCAAAAAGTCAAAAAAGCCATCATTTGAAAGAATTCAGTGCATTATAATTTAATGCACTGTGGCTTTGAATGGGGGAGGATGTTCACAACAGCTTCCACAAATCAGCCCTGCAGTAATTATATCATTAACAGCTGCCCAGGACCTGGGCAGGTAAGGGGCTCAAGTTGGAGAAGACCATGGAGCAAACCTGGAGGACCTGAGGATACAGTATATGATGAATGTGAGTTAACAAAGTTGCCCTGATTGCTCAATTGAACACAGATTAGTTTTGTGCTCTTAGGATATGAAGGGGCAAATATTCCAACAAAAAGAAACTAAGACAGGAGGGAAATCAACCCCCCCCCCAAAAAATGTTTTTTATCTCTACCTCTGACTCTTCTACATGTTCGCTGGTGTGCCAGGATAAAACAGCCTAGCTCCTGACTTATAATAATATTGTGGGCTTGTACAATTAAATTTGGATGTTAGGTTCCGACCCAGTTTTAGAGTTTCCATCTTAAAGAGAATGTCAAGGCACAGTAAAGAAAACATTTAGGGGGTTATTCACAAAGCTAACAAATTCACAAAGCGATGATTTCAGCCGTACATCGGCAGTGGCATTGGGCTCAGAAAAAGAGTGAAATGAATAACAAAAGTTGAAAAATATTTTTTTAAATGTAAAAAAATAGGAAAATAAAAAAAATATTTTAAAGAAAAGAGAAAAAGTAAAAAATAATCAAAAAGAAAAACAATTGGGTGGAGGTATCGGTGACAGCTAGCTTGGCTCAACTGTTTCCTAGTGGCCGGCACCTGCCAGAGTATTCTAGCAGATCCCGGCCAATAAATAACAACTGTGCAGAGCCAGCCGTGATGTAACAGCTGGCTCCGCCCAGTTGTTATTGTTTAATGGCAGACCAGCATCCCCAGGTCATTTGGAGATGCTGTTCTGTCATTACAACTGGGCGGAGCCAGCTGTGAGATCACGGCTGGTTCAGCCCAGCTGTTATGTGCGTGGAGTAATGGTCGGCCCTTCGGCCCACCTTTCTCCACTCTTTGGCTGTCACTTCGGCTCAGTCGAGCCGCAGCATATGCCTTCGGCTCGGCTGTGCCACTCGGCAGCCTTCAGCTGCTGTACGGGCTATTCACAATAGGCTGTACGGGCTATTCAATGAACGGAAGGGCAGAGGCAGCCGAAGAGAGCTGAAGGATCAGCCGAATCTACGGCTGGATCCTTCGGCTCTTTAGTGATTAACCCCCTTAGTAAATGGTTTGCCTAATGTAGTAACCATGATTTTGTGTGTTCTTATGCTCAAGCCTGGCCATTTATGTTTCAGTATTCTTCCTTTTAGAAAATGTCCTTTAAAAACGTTCTTATTTTTATTAATCTGTAGATGTATACTTTAATGTGTATTATGGATGTCCTTTAATTTAGGGGCATTGTCATTTTGTAAATCAAAGAAAGACATTTTTCTTTTCCGCAAAAATTATATACATTACTGAATGAAGAAGGCTATTGTACAGAAAGGTCTACATAACTTTGATGTTCAATATTTCAGGTCAGAGTGGTTTTTTGTCTGCGGTAATGCTCTAAGCCACTGTCCCTGGATAAGGGCACAAATATATTTTTCCCTCTAATGTTTGACTCCAGTAGTCTTCTGTGATTTAGTTTTCAGGTCAGAAGTTCCTGTGAACATTATTATAACTGCTTTGTTCATTTCAGATATAGATGTTTTTTATTACCAACAGATGATTACATGTACAAGTAAGAGTCATATATGTTGTAGGGAAGCAAGCTGTGCCACATTATATCACAGAGGGGCACAATAAAACGCTTTGTGATTGTCTGTGTATCATATTTTGTAGGAAGTGTGTATCATACATCTTGATACCCTGACCTACGGACTACATTATTCAGTGAAGATTATATCTTGATATAAATCTAAAAAAATATGTTGCTTAGGTAATGTTCAATAAACTGTGCATTTAAAGGAGAACTTTATTATATTATAGGTTTATACCTTTTCTCATAAGTCTGCATGTGTTGAATTGAATAAGGTACACACAGCCTATATCAGATACATCTATCTGATAGATGTGCAGAGAAGAAGAGAGGATGCACATGTAGGGCAACCATGAATAGTCTAGAGGAGATCAATGCTACTGACTTCTAAACAGTCTAAACAGTTTTGGACCTGAAAGGCTTTATATGTTTTTGAAAATATAATGGGAATGCGTGTTGATATGTTAGGATATAAAGGCTTTCATTGGACATTCTTTTAATAGACCTCACAGATATCAGGAGGAAGATTTCCTCTTAGCAACATGATGGACTTGTACTGATTCAGATTTTTCCCTGTATTCCAGGCATTGTACCAATCGGTGAGGAAAAGAAGCTGTGTACGCCATCTGAAACCTTCCTGAGGATGTGTGAATCTACTGATGTGAGTTGTATAATCCCTCCCACATGATTCTAACTCCTGACTCTTTACTTACTAAGGTATTAAGGCAGACCTGCTGAATGGCAGTAGCAAGCATAATTTAACAAGGTATGCAATTGCTGGCTTAATTAAATTAGGAAAGTATCAGGATTCGTTCTGTTACATACATTAAAAATACAGAAAGATGAAGCATATCATCTGAAGCATCGCAAATAATGCTTGCAATGCACTAAGATTAAGAGCTAGTAAAAAGCTAACATTTAAAACGTTATTTAAGGTTTTTGTCTGGAAGCTTAAAGCTGACCTTTACCCCATTTCACAAAAAATCACATCAGTACATTCATTAGTTAAACAAACATATTTAAATTTTACTTACAATTGTTGTTTTTCCACTTCCTTGTTCTCATGGGCATTAGTGATGTAATGTGCCCAAGCGTTGTATCCTGGGAAGGTTACATCATAGGGAAAGGCATTATCCTCCTCTGAGATAATATGCATGGTCACATGTCCTAGTCACATGTGCCAGAGTTCCAGGAAGTAAGGGAGATATGCTAATCTGGCTTTAGTAAAAATGGACAATGTGAGAAGAATGGGAAGGAAAAGAAAAATAAGGTATGCAAAGAAAACAAAGTTGGCAATTATCTATAAGCATCTGTTTGTAGATTGCCGTTACTAAACATTTCAAAATATGTATTTGTTGTTATTTAAAGATATAGGTAAAGTCCCTCTTTAAAGCCTATCTGAACCCCCAAAAATTAACATGGCAGCGTACCAGTCCTTGTGGTGGCTTTCCTGGTTTCCTTTTTTTTTCTTCTTTATTTTTTCCTGCTGATCCTGCCAGTAACACAGTTCCTGTTTTAAGATGACAATGCTCACTCATTGTACTGTACCTATAGAAGAGCTGCATTGTGACCCTAGGACAGGAGTTCAAACGTGCCTTGCTCTCATTATCAGCACAAGGTCACTTGAATGTAAAGCATTCCTGCAAGAATAAGACTGACTTACTAGGTTACTAATATACTTACTAGGGTTGCACAGATACCAAGTACAGTACTCGGTACAAGTACAAGTACACATACTTTTAAGCTCCAAGACTACACTAGAGAAAAATTAAAAAAATTAGGAGGCAGCTGTCATTTGTAAGGAGCACACGGAGCTCCTGGGATTTGTACATCTCTGTTTTAATGTACGATTTTGTTTTTATAAATATAAATAAAGGGATGCACAGATACCAGGTTTGCGAGTACGAGTACTGGTACTTGCCAAGTACTTACAAGTACGAGTACTGATACATTTTTGTTTATTGTCATGTGACAGTTTTTCTAAAACAATACAGACTAATGATTTCAGGACAGTGGTGGAGTGCCAGAGCCAGGTCCCAGCTGCAACCGCTGCAACCCTGGTCGTTCTCATGAAAATGCCAAGTATCTGCACTGGTACTCGAAAAGTATCTGTGCATCCCTAATACTTACCTTTCCAGTGGACTGTTTCTTGAAAAACTTCTGCTTCATGGCTCACTATTCTCCAGAAGCACTCACACACTTCCAGGGGTGTGAATAACCTGCTACCCCACAGCTCGTTGTTTCTGCTGCCAGCTTGTATATTACAACAGGAAGTACAGTACAAGCTGTCAGGAGGAACTTCAGTGATCGGCAGGGGAAACAGGTGTTCTACCCACCCTTCTGATCAAATGCTTGCAGAGGAGAGTGAACAAACAAATGGGCTGTCAGGTCACTTTGAACAAGAATGTCAATCACATTTCCTAACAGACCACTTGAATTAAATGAAAAACCGTAATCAGAACATGATATAGCAAGCAAATAAAAGTGTGAAAGTTATGTCAAAATGTACTTTCAGCCAATTATGTACTCTTTGGAATGCTGGGGAGTGTTGCATGAATGGCTCATATTCACCTAACTAAATAAATGATGATGACCATAATAATAATAAAAAAAGACAATCATGTTTTAAAACCATCACACATCATTTTACATTGCAATATTTTTATTGCACAAGCGCTTTAAACAATCAAAGTCACTCATAGAAAAAATGAACATATAGGGCAATAACATCTTGAAAAGGTAATAATAATTGTCAGGCATTCCACTCAATAGGGTTGATTTACTAAAGGATAATAGGCTGTTCACTTTGCAAGGGAAAATTTCCCTTAGCTGAAAATTCATTTTGCAAAGAATATCCAGTCAGAAGCATAGAAAAAAAGTATATTCTCTTGCACATGATTGGATAAGGAAAATCAGCAGAGCTTCGCCTCATTCACTAAGCTAAGGGAAATTCTTTTGCTAGGTGCAAATTCCCTTGCAAAATGAACAGCCAATTTTCCTTTAATAAATTGACCCGAGTGGGTCAGGTATTCTAATTAGATCAGGTATAGGTTTAACCTGTCTTGCCCAAAAAAATGCACACTTTTGGTTTCCTACATTTTACAACAAACTTCTGCTGAATTAACAAACAAGAAAAAAATTGAGGGGACCTCAAAGGAATAGTGATCGCTTAAGCAGAAAAAATGTGAGTGTAAGGTGTAAAAAAAAAAATTAGAATGTTGCACTTTTGACCACTTTATTAGTTCATCTGAAGGCCACCACTCATGGGGGGAGGTAGAAAATCCCACTCAATTTGGGAATCTCACAACATAATCCTTTGTGCACTCTTCCAGTAAATAAAATAGGGTTTCCACAGACTGGAGATCAGCAGTAAAGATGTAGACAATCTCTGCTTTAGGATGGAGCTAGTGTCAACTCGCAAGGGGTCTAGAGGGCAATTTTTTAAATAAATCATGCTGGGCAAGTATTTGCTATCTTCAGGTCTTAGCCTACACTCATCCACATGGCTGACTAGTAGTAAATTGATCCCACCAGCCACGATGCAAGAGAGATAAATAGAGGCAGACGTATTAAATAGTTCACCCTGGGTGCCAAGCGTTGTTGCATTCATAGATACATACCCACCCAGGAACCAGAAGGGTTTTCTCCAGGATTACCAGGCGAAAATTAAGGGAGAAAAAGTCTAAAAAAGGAAAAACTAATGCAGCCACCATCTAAGGACTTGTGATCTGAAGTATGGTAAATTTACATTTTTGGGTTTAGCTATTCCTTAAACAGGCTGAAAGTCACACATGCTTCTCATATTCCCATTTTATGTGTATGATGTAATTACAAGAGTACTGCATGAAATAAAAAGATAAGTGAGTGAGAAAGAGAGAGGGGGATCTAGAGAGCAGGCTTTATGAAAGAGATATATAAACTATGAGCACAAAGCATAAAGGAGCAAGGTAAGAGAACTATTCAGGGCATGGAACAAATACAATGGAAGAGAAGTAGAAGGCAGCATGGAAATGAAAATTGGATGAATGTTTGAAAGTATAAAGACTAGGAAGGTATGCAGAAGAGAAAAGGCACATACAACAGAGCAGGAGGAAGCAAAATGGCATTGAGCAAAGTGTAGAGACAGGTTGATAGTGATACATGGTACAAACATAATGGAAAAGAGAAGTTGAGAGGCAGAGAAAAATAGAGCATTATGAAAACGAGTGATAGTTGCGTAAAGGGCATCGGAATGAAAAATAAACACTTTTGCCGAAAAGG
>NW_017307809.1:255102-286446 GCF_000935625.1 Nanorana parkeri
TAGGGGAAAAAAACTGATGTGGTATACAGAAATTTAGATGGGATCTTCTAGCTGTGCTTTTATTTTTTCGTAGACACTATGTAAATGTTTCTTTTACGCTATGTATGTTACACTGTATGCTTTATTGTTACTATTATTTTTTCCTCTGCAGCTGAACATGACATTCCATCTCTTTATTGTTGCCTTGGCTGGTGCTGGAGCTGCAGTTATTGCTATGGTAAGGCAATCATTTGCTTAAGCTATAAAAAAAACAAAAACAACCTGCATTAGCTAATGTTGTTAAATATAAACATGTTTAATACACATTTTTATACTATATTGTATAAAGTAACTTTTAATTTAAATGGTAAAATATTTAAAAATATATATTAACGAATCCAGACTAGGTAAGACTGCTAACCTTATTTAAATTAAGATAAAATATTGCAGGGGAAACTTTGCAAATGTGTTAACCTAGTATGTCTACTTCTGCTGAACTCCAAGTAAATGTAAAAGAAAAAGATTGTTACTGCTCTGTATTCATTAATATTTCCTTAAATGTATTGTTTTAACAAGCAGTGTAAGTACCTGAATTTGACCTGGTATCAGCCTCTTAAAGTCCCTGTACAGTAGAGGGAGAACCACTCAGATGTGCTAGCTAGGAACATGCTAATAGGAGATGACTAGAACAGAGTGACAGGTAAATGAGCTAATCCGATACCTGATTCTCTTTCATTGTGCAAAAACAGGCTAGGGGTGGGGCAAGATTTGAAAGTGTTACTTAACTGTAGCAGAGAAAAAGTGCGTCTTCTGTCCTGCCAGCCAGGGCCGTGCTCTCTGAATATGAAAAATGGATGGACAGGAATATATATCCTTTGGTATGAAAATCAATTCTTATATATTCATTTCATCTGTCTATTTAGCTGTGCACATGGAGTCAGCTTTAAAACTAAAAGGTTTGGAAAAACATAATAATAAAGTTTACATTTCTATGTGTAAACAGGTTTACCTGCCAAATCGTTCGGTAATTCTGTTCAACCAGGTTTAGGGGGGCCCCCACGTAAAAAACAAAAAACAACAGCGTGCGGTTCCCTGGCAATTCATACCAGACCCTTTAGGTCTGGTAGGTATTTTAAGGGGGACCCCAAAGCCAAAAAAGCGTGGTCCCCCTAAAAGCCCTACCAGACCCTTAATCCAGGCAGCAGCCTGGCAGGGCAGGAAAGAGGGGGGGAGGAAGCGCCTCTCCTCCGTGCACCATACCAGGCCACATGCCCTTGGCATTGGGAGGGTGGTTTTCCAGGGGGGGACCCCCTGGAAAAGCACCTTGTCCCCATGCCGATGGGGACAAGGGCCTCATCCCCACAACCCTGGTCCGGTGGTTGTGGGGGTCTGTGGGAAGGGGGGCTCATCTGTCTGCATCTGGGTACCCCCTTTCATAAAGGGAGCACTCAGTGAATGAGTAAGGGGTAGTTGTTACTCCTACTCATTCACTAAAGAGTTAAAAAAACAAACACCTTAGGAAAAATTCCTTTAATTGAACAAAAAACACAACACAAGTTTTTGACAATTCTTTTATTTTAAAAAAATGAATCCGATGATGTAATTCCAGCGTCAACCGACCAATGGAAAAAAAAAAAAAAAAGCTGCCGCTGGCTGCCCGATGTAATGTTTACATTGGGCAATGGGCAGAAATAAACAAAGCCTGGCTAATGCACCCTCCCACTGCCTGATGTCAATCACAGAGGAGCGGACCTAAGAGAGAACTTTCTCTCCTCTGCAGGAGCAATAGCAATTCTGCTATTGGCTATTTTAAATTGCAATAGCAAGCTGGCTATTGCTTCACCCCTGACTTCTTACATAGTTACATAGTATTTGAGGTTGAATAAAGACATAAATCCATCAAGTCCAACCTATTGCTGATGTGTGCGTATGTATATATACACACACACACACACTGTCAATCAGCATAGGTCTGCTCCTCTGCTAATGGACATCAGGCAGGGATCGGAGATTAATTGTTGGGGGGGGGGGGTCTGGTATGAATTGCTGGAGGGGGTGACCCCACACTGTTGTTGTTTTTTTTTTGGGTTCCCCCTGACCTAAAGGGTCTGGTATAAATTGTTGGGGCAACCGCACGCTTTTTTTTTTAATGTTTCTGTGGACTGTCAAAAGTTAAAGAAACAAAGTAAACATGTAGGGGGTTATTTACTCAGCTGCTGAAGGCAGCCGAGTGAATTACTGACCTGAATTGAATGAAACCGATCGCAATTCGGCTATTCACTTCAGCCGAATACGGCTGATTTCAGCCGTACAGCAGCTGGCTGTGGTTCACTTTGGTTCAGTCAAACAGTTCAGCTGAGTCGAAGTGAAGAACATGTTCGCCTCAGCCGATCCAACATTTCGCATAGGGGCGGAACAGCAGTGAGTGAATAGCCTGAATGCTTGCAGGAGCAGAATAAAAAAGTTTAAACAAAAGAACAACAAAACAGTGTGGGGCCCCCCTCCAAAACCATATCAGACCATTTAGGTCTGGTAAGAATGTGAAGAGGGACCCTCCGTTTAAAAATAAAAAAAAAGTGGTTCCCCAAAAGTCACACCAGGTTCTTTAGGTCCCCACCACCAAAAAACGGGGAAAAAAAGTGGGGTCCTTCCTAAAATTCCAAACCCCTAATCCGGGCACTGGTCTGGCAGGGCAGGAAATGAGCGAGCACCCCCACTCCCTCCGCCATACCAGGCCACATGCCCTCGGCATTGGGAGGGTGCTTTTCCAGGGGTCCCATCTAGAAAAACACCTTGTTCCCATGCCGATGGGGACAAGGGCTGCTTCTCCACAACCCTGACCCGGTGGTTGTGGGGAGCTGCGAGTAGGGAGGCTTATTTGCATCAGGGTACCCCCTTTCAAAAAGGGGGCACCCAGATGCTGCCCGCCCTGTTAATTAATACTTGTACCCTTCTTATACACTAAAGGGTTAAATCAAAATGTAAATAAACACACCAGACTTTTAGAAAAAATATTTTATATTTGTTTACATTTGCGGGGAGAAGAGACCCATTGCGGATTCGGCAGACCCTTCTCCCTGCTTCGGCTTTGTCTTCGGCTCAGCCAAGTTGAACACGTATGCTTCAGCTTGGCTGAGCGCTTCAGCTGCCTTCAGCTGCTGTATGAGCTATTGTGAATAGTCCGTACAGCAGCCCTTCGGTTGGGCTGAACTGGAGGACTCCAGCGGCGGAAGTGACCCAAAGAATCGGCCGAAGTGAATAACCCCCTTAATGTCACTTTTCTGCAACAAATTTTAATTCGTAATTTTTATTTACCTCATCTGAAATTAACGACATTTCGGATTCAAAACAAATGAACGCCAAAACAAATTGACTTTCAGAACCTGAAAAATGGAATATTGAATGTGATAAAATTTGAGTACCCAAGATCCTTTTCCTTGAAATGTATTAATTTAATAAATGTATATTTGGTGATATAAAAAAAATATATCTGCTAAATATGTCACCAGTGCTCAACTGCAAAGTGTCCTTTCAATGTTTTTCCTTTCCCAAAGCAGACTTAAGGTTGTACTGGCTTTGGAAACCTATTGTGTTTCTATGGTGATGTTACCAGAGGATGTTCCCCATTTCTATAAAATAAAATACAGTCTAGAAGTCATTGCACATATTCTTTCTGACATTTCCTAAAATATTGGAAAACTATTTCTTAATAACATGGAAATACAACACTTGCCCTAAGCACTTTGCCATCCTCTTTCATCTAAGGCAGGAAATACTGATTTGTTTACAGTTGAGAGTCATTTGCAATCCTCAGTTTAACATATCCATTTATTATATATATTTTTTGTTGTAATTTCACATTTTATTAAATGGTTATTAAAGTAAAAAAATTGCATTTGCAAAGACCAGTAGATCAGCTCCCTCCATTACCACAGTTGTTTTTTTTTCCAATCAGGAAAGGAAGATCTGATTTTGACTGGAAAGCCTTTGGCTCTGGAAAGTGATATATTGGTTAATCTATTTAGATTTAGTTGCACTGTATGAACACTATTACTTATGAGTGTCTGCTGAAGAGTGACCATAGAGTGCTTGTGCATTTACATGAAGAATGTGTGTCTGGATTACTGTATTATTATGAGTAGTCTTTGGCATGTATCTGGTTTTAAAGTAGTGGAGTGGCCATAATGGTGTTTGGTCAATTTGTGTAAAAATAAAAAATGTTAAGGTTGTAGAGTTTGTTACCTGGTCTTTTATGTCATTAATACATAATGTAAGTATTACATTATGTACTTCATTATGTAATTAATACAGGGTGCTGAAATATATATATATAATATAGATGCACTAAAATGTATGTGTGTGTATATATATATATATATACTGTGAGAATTAACTTCAAATGGTAGAGCTTTAAGGACACTTCCACTCGCTTTCCACTTTTTAAGGGCTTCTTTGCCTACTTTTCTTAACTCAAAAGACCACACCGGTTCTCCAGAAAACAGTAGGTCCCCCTGCACTCCTTACAGCGCTTCCGGAAAATAGTTGTGCTTGCAGTGACAATCACGGATGGTGCCGTGTACAACAGTCAATGAACAATAGAAATCACCAGCACTCCGTCACACATATCGCATAATCCAACGTTTCGGGACCACGCAGGGTCCCTTCATCAGGGCAGAGATGGTGGTTGATGATTTCTATTGTTCACACCGTTTTTCCCTCGCAGGGGTTTTCAAACATAAAGTACAGGTTTTTTTCTTCATCCAAAATAACACTTTCAAAGTCTCACCGACATTAGGTTGTCGGTTTACCAAAAGCCTTTCCCACAAAGGCTGTTTCTTGTCCTCTTGCCACACAGGCTGTTTCTTGTCCTCTTGCCACACAGGCTGCTTTTCACCACACAGGTCATACGCTCCTCAGTCCGCAAGACACAGACTGGTTCCAGGGTGGAGCTCTCCTGACTCCTGCACAGAGACCTCCTCTGTCTCCCAGGTGGAACCCAGAACATTAGCCAGCATCTTTCCCATAAGTGCTGTGCACAGGTGTGCAATTCGGTGCTGTCTACTACTAAACAATGGACACAGGAATGGAAATTTCATCCCTCCCAATTCTCTTAGAAATCTCCCAGTTCCAGGATCCCAAGCCAAATCCAGAACTGCAAAGCTAGTTCTTTCCCAGCAAAAGATTTTGTTCCCTGGAACCGCTCAGCCCCTCTGGCTGAGAGTACAGACTGTAGTTATTCCCTGTTCCTTATTCTCTCTTACAATGGGTAGAATTAACAAAGGGAAATACCTCATGTATCATACTTCATACTTCAATACTTCATACTTTCCATGCACCAAATTAACAATGTTATAAGAGAAGTTCTATGTAGTATTGTACAAGCTGCACCAAATCACATTGAAGTGCTATTTGACAGTTTCTATAAATATCCAATCACATGCGCCAAAATACTGAAGCACTTGCACTATTATAATTTAAAAGCAGTTCTCATATACACACCATTACCAGAGTGGTATACGCACTGTAGTGAGGAGGGGGGGCAACAGCGATAATCAGCACTGCAACAAGGAAAGGGGGAGGGAGGGGGGGGTGTCAGCCAGTGTATTGGTGGCCAGTGAGAAGAATGAGCCCAGTGGAAGATTACCTCAAATATGCAGCAAAATGAGAGTAAGCATGCTTGAATCTGGCGCACCACCACCATGCAACAAATTAACGAATTAGCGTGTGCCACTTTTAGTAATTTGTCACAGGAAGCAGTAATTAAGCAGGCATTGAAAATGGTGCATTGTTGGGGCATTGTTAACCCCATGTATTGTTAACCCCATGCCGAGACAATCTCAGCAGGGCTGTCTGGGCCCGTTGTCCTAGATAACTAATCTCCACTGGGAGTTAAACAACATTTGCAATATCTTACTGCAGGCTTTTTTTAGTTATAAATTCGTTCTTACTCTCTTCTTTGCTGTTTCCAATAAATAGCAGGCAAAATAAAGACACCTTAACAATTAGCCCAGTGTTTTTGCTTTCAACGTCTCAGACATGTTTGTATTATCTTCTAATTTATAGCTGTGTCTGGCCCCTGAGTCGTACTAACCGCGCTGTGTCCTCCAGTATCACCCCGAAATGCCAGCGCATGCCCTTAGCTAGGAGATAAAGGCGGATAATAAAAGATGAAAAGATTGTTCACAAAGCTGTTGCATTTCTCATATACCTGTAATTGTGGCTAACTCATATACACTTAATACATAAACAGGAAATGGCTGCCGAAGATCAGCAGCAAAGAATGTACAAAAAAGGGTGAAAATCAGTATTTATGATGCACACACAGTACTTCAGCAAACCACATGCCATTCAGTTAGGGTTTACATGTATTTTCAAACTGTGTGTGTTTTATGAATAGAGCTGAACAGCTGATGTTCAAATTACACTCTCCACACAACATGGTACTGCAAAAAATTACAGTCAACAGACAGCAGGGGTGCCAATTGGGTCAAAGCAAACACTGGTAGATCGCGGTCAGCTCACTTACCTGAGTTCCATCCTGCGGTGCTCGTGTGGCTGAATGTGTCAGATGCTGTAGATGGGAAAGGGCGGGACACCTCTCCCAGTCTGCACATTCGGCCACACGAGCACCGCGGGAGGATAGGACACCGCACCTGAGAGGAGACCCGGGAAGCTGCTGCAGTGCAGGTAAGCAAAGAGAGCCAAAAGAGAGAAGAAACAGCAGAGACATCAGAGAGAAAGAAGAGACAGCAGAGAGAGAGACAAGGGAGAGCGAGGAGAGACAGCCAAGAGAGGGCCTGTTCACACCACAAAGTATGCAAGCCGGCCGGCTCCTTGCGTTCAGGGGCGGGAGGGTGCTTGCAGCATTTTTGCAGATCGCACTGGACCAGAACGCAGGCACTTATGTGCCTGCATTTGGGGTACGGCCGATCGCACTGCGGGCGGGGGGACTGGGTGCGGTGCCATTGATTTAAATGCACCGCCACGCCCCCTCACGCTCCTGAGAGCAGGGAGCCGGCCGGCTTGCATTCCAGAGGCCGAATGGTCTGGAACGCAGGCTTTGTGGTGTGAACCGGCCCAGAGAGAGACAGCAGAGAGAGGAGGGAGAAAGAGAGAGAGAGAGGCAGTAGTCCTAGTGACTCTTTTACTGTGCTTGTTTTCTAAATAAAGGTGTTTTTTCGCTGGTAGATCTCACTGAGCTCCTCATTTGAAAAGTATATCTCCACACGAAAAATTGTGGGCACCCCTGCTCTATAGCTTCCTCTGCTGGTTCCACATGATAAATATAAAGTATATGATATTTCATATTTACCTCACTAACAAAAAAAAACTATTTTTGAATTTTTATACTTTTATACTTCAGACCAGTGCCAGAGCCTCGGGCCTGGAATAAGCATTAAACAAGTAACCTCTAGTAGAATTAGAGCTTCTTATCTGTGTACTTGTTCCTGGTCAGTGACTCAGAAAGTATCAAAGCCTTTGCTTTACTGTGACAGCTAACCACCCAGTCTAAGGATTTACTGTAAAATGCAATGCTACACAGCAGGCAGGAGAGGGTTGGTTGTCCATTGAAAGCTTCTATTCTTAGACTAGCATGGCTGAAGGACTGTAATATAGCAGAAACCTGTGGAGTTGGAGTTGGGCTTCAAGGCTGAAGCCAACACTCCTATTAAAACCTCTATAATTAGAGCACTAAGGCTGAAAATGAAGGAGTCTTCAAGAAATCTGATTGAAATATGTTATACTTTTCAAAGTACTGTCTGAAGCCAGTGCTCTTTAAACTAACAATTACAGGATTTAGCAATGTCCTTTGCTCATGCTATTCATGTCAAAGGGCCTAGTGTTCACCTTGGGACGTAATTTAGTCAGATCCTGGACTTAAGAATGTACATGGGTTTGCCTTCCATGCAGTAAGATAGTGTTCTATTATTGATACTGCTTTACAATAACAGTGAGCTCCAGATCATTATTATTGATATTGCCAGAGACTTGAATGGATCAGGTCCCTTACCAAACCAATCCATCCATAAGGAGAGAGCAGTATATAAAAATAAATTAAATAAATGCATAAATCGAATCTGCAGGGTTTAAAAATAAAAACACTATAACAGTTTTACAACATAATCTTATTGCATACCTCTTAAAAGAGAACTATGGGGTAAACTTATTATCCCATAGTTCTCTTAAATGTCACGGGAGGACATATACTAACGTCCTCCCATGACCGAAAGATCAGTATATAGCGAGCTACTTCCCGATCAATAGAGCCGATGTGCGACAGTTTCATTGTCAAGCGTCAACTCTAACTATGAGGATGCGTGAAAATCACTCACATCCTAGTTCTCCTTTAACTTAGCAGTTGTCACCCCAGCACCTCCTGTGTCACCTCCAGTGTCTGCTTAATAGTAATAAAGAACAGGCACTTATCTTGCCTTCATTCTACAAGTAGAAAGATAGTAACCTATTAGCAGAATTGGGCATTGTTACATGGGGTCTATGCAAATACCAGTTATTAGAAAATTTCTATTTGCATAGGTGCTTGGAAGGGCCCTGGGATATACTGGAATGACAAATGCTGAAGTAGGAGGCATGGTATTTTTTACAGTTTTCAGTTCAATATTTTTATTTTCTTCCAGGTACACTTCAATAAAATAGCCCCCTCCCCTCCTTTCCAAAGAGTGCTAATTCTCAGATGCTTTGAATGATTTGATACATAACTGTATGTCTCCATTACTCAAACTCTTTCCGGTTGCAGACTTACAAAGGCTGAGCCACTGATTTTCTCTTTGTTTATACCAGTTTCAGTGTTACTTTTATGTTTCACCAACAGTTTGTGAACAATGATTATTTCATGTTACAACACGTTTTAATTAATTTTAGGCTACATAACTATGCTATGTTGAAAGCAACTTGTAAGAAAGTTTTACACTTGAGTGAGAAGCGTTTTTCATAATTAATTTGTAACTAAAGCCTATATACTAATCAATGTGTATCTATTCGATTGTATTTCCACATTAACACCACATTAAAATCTGTTTTACTGTTGTTTGAAACTACAACAGTTTCAAACACTATCTAACATATGTACATGGGAGGATGTGCATTAAAATGCAAACATGTGAATGGGCCCTTTGAATCTTTATTACAACCCTCATTATTCATAAAATGCAAGTGACTCACAGTAATTGCCTGAGCCCACTGCTGGCAGAGTGTAGTAAGCTGATCTGGAGATCATATATGTTGCTTTTCCAGGCAGTCATCAAATGTTATTCTTTTAACATACAAAAATTGGAGGTAAGCTGCTATAGTACATATAAAGATGTTTGATGTATATTTTTATGTACTACTGTCAGGTACAATGGTTGAATGTTTGCCACCAACTTTGCTACACAGGTGCAAAAATCTACCCCCCTCCTTAAAAGCACGTAGAGCAAATGTGACAGCAGATTGACTAATCAGCTAGAACAGCAAACATAACAGTCAGTTCCACACAGGTGGAATCTGTAGCATGACTGAATCCGTAGACGTGTCAGACATTACAATACGGTTTAGAGAGCTTGTGGCAGGTTGCACAGTGCTCTATGTTAGTGAAGGTCTCAGCCTCTCCTACTCCAGTAACTATCCTAATTATTGTTTAAAATGTAGTACCTATAGTATCTATACTTGACAGTTCAATCAGCCTGCATGGGTACCTTAAACAGAAATCTCAGAGAGCCCAGGACAACACTTAATAGCAACATGACCTGCTTTGGCAGGAATCAACAACTGGCTGGCTAACATGCTTCACGCCTGTGTCCTCACTCCATCACTATGCACCTGCACTCTCCCATCCATCACTCTTTCAAAGATGTTGCCACTTCTAAGAGGAAATCCGTTTTACATTTTTCTAAATGTAATGTTTCTACTACCCTTAAAATGTACTCCACATGCACTTAGGCACACACATCCAACTGATTTCCAAAGTACCTCTACCCTCTCAAGTAGATTGCTAGTGTTAGCCATTTCAGCCTTGTTCAGTAATTGATAACAGTGAATAAATCAACAATCGGCTTTTATGCTTGTACTCAGCAAGGGACACAATGTTAGTTTTTTTTTTAAACATTTTATTAATTTTCAATAAAACAGCATATGTATGAAGTACAAAAAGGAAATCACATATTCATGTCACATGCAAATAAAAAGAAATAAAAATGACATGTTGAATAGTTGAAATCAAGGTGATCTTACACTAATACTCTATGTTCTGACATCTTTCTACCAGCACACATCCATATGATGACAATGCCTATCAATGTAATAGCTATCCAGTAGTATAATCCTCCGGTAGTTCCATTTGCCCCAGGGTTTTGTCTAGCATCTTCTCTAGGTACCATTTTGTGAGTTTGAATGGATAAATTAGAGCATACAGCTCTACCCCTGTATAATGATGTACTATGAAAGATTCCCATTTCATAAAGAAGTTTGTGGTGTAACGGTCAGGGTCTAGAGTGGCTTCGAGCCTCTCCTTCCACATCAGTGATGTCAGTGCCGCTATAAAATGTTGGGAGGATGGTGGTTGCGTGGAAAGCCAATGATGCATAATAATACGTTTGGCTAGTAACAGAGCTACGTAGATCCATGCCTGTTGCATTCTACTAAGTGTGGATAGAGGGTTCCAGTAACTAAAAAGACAAAGCCAGGGTTCACGGATTAAAGGGAGTCCCTGTATATTGGACATGTAAGAGAGTACTGAGTCCCAGAAAGTGACAATATGAGGGCAATCCCAGAGGCAATGTCTGAGAGAAGCCCCCTCCAGGGAGCATTTGGGGCACGCTGTTAAGTATGGACTTGGGGCTTTTATTTTATAAAAGAAATCAAAAGCATAGTATGCTTTATGGACTATCCTGAAGTGAGTTTCTCTCCATTGTTCATTTGGTGTGCACCTCCTAATATTTTGGACTCCCTCAAGGATAGCACCTTCAAAATCCTCGAGCGGAAAATCTTCCCTCCATTTAAAAAGGGAAGTCCTAGCTGGTTTAGGGATGAAATAAGAGTTTAACCACTTGAAGTCTGCTGCGTTTACACCCACTTCCCATCCAGGCCATTTTTCAGTATTCAAAACTGCGGTACTTTGATTGACATTTATTCCATCATGCAACGCTGTACTGAAACAAATGTTAGACCATTTTTTAGGGACAGATAGAGCTTTCTTTTGGTGGTATTTAATCACCACTGCGGTTTTTATTTTTTACTATATTAAGCAAAAATGACCGAAAATTAAAAAAACACGGTTTCCCCTATATTCAATTATAAAACATTTATTATTACCCATTTTTTTGGGTAAAATATAAGAGACGGGGTCACGTCGGGTAAAAAGACACCAAACATGTCAAGCCTTAAAATTGCACGCATGCACGAAACCTCAAAAAACTACAATACCCAAAATTGGCCATAGGCGACGCTTTAAAAGCTTTTACCGCTCATCAGTTTTGTGTTATCAGTGATTGATGGCCCTAAAATGATTGCTCTCCGACGTTTGCGGCCATATGTAACATGTGTAGTGCAATTGTCGTTTTCGCGCACTGACGCATCTAACGCATATTTACGTTCATATGTGCGTAAACGTGGGGGTGGGGGACTTAAAAATGTTGTTTTTTTTTTAATGTGACTTTTTTGACTTTTATTTTATTTTAACTTTTTTTTATTTATATTTTTTTTTTTTACACTCATTGTTATTGCTATTACATAGGGGGATAACAATCCCCCTATATAATAGCAAAGGCACACTGACAGGTCCTTTTTATGGAGACATTAGGGATCTCTAGGACAGAGATCTGCTTCATCAGCTTCTTTTCTTTGGCTATAGCACCCAGATGACTGACAGGTGAATGCGGAAGTGATGTAATACACATCTCTTCTGCATTCACAGTACGGAGGGAGATCAGCAAGGAGGAATATGCTGATCTCCCTCCCATCTTGCTCCTGACCCCCTCCTGAGTCGGTCCCGGGCCGCAGATGGGCTAGCGGATCCCGGCGATTGAAGGTGAGGGGTCAGGAGCGATGGCACTCACGCGGGGGGGGGGTCAGGGGGGGCGGCAGATCAAATGACCCCATACAACCAATCAGTGTTTTTTTTTTTTACGGGCGGACGGCAGGAGGTTAAAAGGGGATATCATTTAGAGATGGATCCGGGTGCCGAAGTGGACATTTTATCCAGTGCTGTAGTAGGAAAAAAAGTGCTGGGTATTTTTGTCTCGCTACGCCAATAGTGGGTCAATTGGAGATATTGAAAGTAGTGGTGGGATGGTAGGTCAAATTTCGCTGCAGTTCTGGGAATGAAAGAGGTCGATGGGTTTTTGGGTCAATTAGTTGAGCCACCGTGAGTAGACCCCTAGCTGCCCAGGTGCCAAATACTTTGCTGTTTGAACCCTGGGGGAAATGGATGTAATCCTGTTTTTAATCTGCATTCTCTCCACGCAACCACTGTATCCCTGATCAAAGAGTTAGTGCGTAATGGAGGCGGTAACTTATTGATACGAGTGTGGAGTAGGGCCACCAATGGCCAATCCAGGGGACACCATTTCGGTTTCTACAGTAATTTTGGAATAGCAAGATGTACCTAGTAGCCAGTCATATGCATTATGTAGAAGGCATGCCAGATTGTATGACCGAATGTTAGGGTTTGTGGACTTGTAATTGAGAATATGAAATACGGGGGCGTTTAAATTTCCACAAGAACCTGGCAAATGCTTGTTCTAGAAGTTGAACATCAGTGTGCTTAAGTAGTAATGGGATAGTCTGAAGGGGGTAGAGCAATTTAGGGAAAATCAGCATTTTGATAACATGACTCCTACCAAAAAGCGAAAGGGGGAGAGAAGTCCAACACAATTCCTAGGCTAAAATAAGCTAACATGGTAATTAAGATCAGAGGCAGAGAACATCTAAAGCAGTGTGTAAGATAGGCATATGGTTTCCATGAATATGAGAAATCAGATAGCATTGACATGAGTAAAAATGGCAAAATAAAAAATAAAAAACAGTCAAACACAAATAACCATCCTCCTGGACAAAAAGTCCAGGAACAGAGTGGATCCGCCAGACGGACTAAAAAACATATGAAAAAAAAAATTTGTCATGGCACTCCCTTTTTTCCTACAGCTCAAGTCCGCAATGAAAACACTACTGTGTATGGGACTAGAAAGATGGGGAGCTGATGGGGCCAGAGCAATGAGGTAACACGAAAAATCAAAAACAGAAGCTTAGAGGATAGTTACGTGATGGTGTCCACGATCAATTTCACCAATGTGATAAGGTGAATGCCAAATAGGGCAGACATGTTGTGCCAAACAGCGGGTATGCTAACAAAAAGAACGACAGAAAAATGAAAGGAAAACATCTTGAAAGTTGAACATGTGATACCATCAATTAGAAGAACCGCATTTGGTAGCGGGAAAATAGCAGAAGCCAAAGTGATTGTCGACTCGCAGATTCAGGGGGGTTCACATGTTGTTGAGGTAGGAGGTGGGGAGGATCCTACCTCAACAACATGTGGATGACAACAAGGATGACTGTGGCTTCCAGAGTGAGCGCGTTGATCAAGGCTTGTTGAGTTGGAGGGTTCGAGAAATGTAAGGGCGTCTTGCGGTGTTGCAAAGGTGTGATGAGTCCCCTCCGAGGACTGTATGTTGAGAACCGCCGGGTATGTCAAGGAGAAATGTACTTTCCGTTGGTGTAGGATTTTGCATATCTCGGAGAAAGCCTTCCTCTTGCGGCTTACTTCTGCTGAATAGTCAGCGAAAAGCAAGATGTTATGGCCGTTTAGATGGAAATTTGTAGCAGAACGATATGCTTTGAGGATATCTGTTTTATCGACATATGACAGATATTTCATGATCACTGAGTGAGGGTGAGAGTATTTTTGCTGCTGCGAGCCCAGGCGATGCACTCTCTCAACGATGCAATCATGGGTAAGTCCCAATATATATGGAAGGAGGTGAGAACATAAGCTTGGCAGATCTATTGGTTGGTAGGATTCAGGCAGGCCTACTATACGCAGGTTATTCCTCCTGGAACGATTTTCTAGATCCTCCAACGTAGTGGAGGTCGTGAGTTGTTGTTTGGTAAGGTCTTGAATACAAGAATTGGCAGCCGCCAATTCAGCCTCCAGGAGCGAAACCCTGCCTTCCGCCTTCGTGACTCGATGTGCCTGTGCCTGGAGATCATGGCGTAGGGACTGTATGCCTTTAGTGACCGCCGAATCCACTGCTGCCTGTATTGAAGCCTGTATAGTGGGCTTCAACAGTCTGGCCACTGCTGCAGCAATCTTAGCAGAATCAATGGATGGTTCAGGGTCCGAGAACGATTCGGCATCTAAGTCCGTCGGAGAGACTGGTTGAGAGGCCTAACTGGCTTCAGTTAGGTTTTGTACACCATTTTTCCCGGTCCGAAATTCCGATCGTAGTGGACCTTGGGAGCGGTCAACAAACTTATCCATCTGGAGAAAGTAGATGAGGCAGCAAACCACGTCCTGTATAATAGCTCGGTGGCAGCTCTGGCCGATTTAAAACGCTGATTTGATAGTCCCGATTATCTGGAGCTCCTCACATGTGCGACTCGCTCTGCACATACAATCAGTCTTGTATGTGTGTGGCTACAGTAAATTAATTCCTATAGGTTACTGAAGACCTTTTATACATACGTCTTAGGACGTATGTATAAAAGGATGCCTGAAAAGAAAAATTTGTGTTGCTCATGGCAAGCATATCAGCTGTGATCTTTCATTTTTAACAGTCCAAGGTTGGAAAATGGAACTAAGATTTTGGTTGGCTGCTCTAGGCACCAAGAAATGTTCTTTTTTATCATACTTTTCATACATAACTTACATAAATACCTAAGTGCGTTGCTCCTTGCACAGTTCATTGAATAATCATAACATTAAGTTTACCTTGTGTTTGGTTTTTTTCAAAGGTCCATTACCTAATGGTGCTGTCCGCCAACTGGGCCTACGTGAAAGACGCCTGCCGAATGCAAAAATATGAAGACATCAAATCCAAGGAAGAGCAGGAACTTCACGACATTCACTCCACCCGTTCTAAAGAGCGGCTCAATGCTTACACATAAAACTAAACTCCTTCATTTGTAACATTTCAGTTCTTTGTTGTTTCAACTAACAGCCTCCCTTCCATTATAAAATGAAAATGAAGTGCTTTTCCTAAACGATAGGTGAGTGTCACCTATCTCCATAACCTTGATTGACCAGCACTTTGCATCTTCACAGTGGTCTGTGTGAAAATGTCATATAATATGGAACACCCTAATAGTCTTTCCCAAATAGTCATAAAGGTGACTGGTTTCTTAGATGACAAAAAAATTAACTGTTGAATAAAGACGTCCGTTTCCTTTTTTAACCACTTTATATGTGTTTTGCATAAAACATTTTGCATCGTTTCCTATGTTTTTGAAGAGAAAGCTTTTTATACTTTTTAGTTTTGAGTTTCAAAAACTACTTTTACCTACAGGTAAACCTCAAAGGGACCGTTGTACAGAAAGCATGTACAATAATCTGCTTACAGTTCTGAGTTCTAAATCATGCATGGGCTTCTTTAGTAATGTAGTCTGTTGGCCCTATGAGTAGCCACATAGGTATCACTTTTGTTTAGCAGATTCAAGGTGCTTCTTTATTGGTGTTATGTAGTATTAATGTTCACTATTACAACATCAGTTTAAAACTTCTGGCAACTACAGTGACATCTGTTTAAAATTGTGAGCATGCATAGCGTGATACTAGTGCATGGGCACGCCCCATATAATATATGCCTCTAAAACATTTATCTCAACCCATAAGTGATTTTTAATCAAGAGAAAACTGAAAAAAATAGTATACAGTCATTAGCTATTTGTTTCTAGTTTTTTTTTTATATCTCTTGTAAAATAAATATGTCATGCTATAAGCCACGCTTAATGTTTGGTGAAATATTTTCAAACTTTCTGAAGTTTCTTCAGCTGTGAAATAACATATGTATATCATGTTCTTGGGTATGTAAAAATTCCATCTTATCCAGTTGTGGACCTGTGTTTGTAGTTCTACTTTGAAATCATCCCAGCAAACCAACGTACATATGATGAAGGTTTTTAAAGTTTTACAGTGTTACTGGACCAAACTTTCTTTCCATCTTTCTATAGGAATGCTGTGAAGTATCTATTAAATATAACATTTCTGGCAAAAAAGTCAGTGGTTTAAAAAAAAAAAATGAACATTGTTTTGTGCACTTTATTGATCAACTATGTGAGTGCTCAGTGTAAGTGCATCATTCATTTAACGAGTTCTTGGGGTTAATTGGCCATCATTATCTTAGGCGCTTGTTTTCATTTGCCCATTCTTTCCTTAACTTCCTTTTGTTGATTCTGCTTGCAACAATAGTTGAATTTAATAATGTAGTTGTTGTTTCAATCTTAGTAAATTAAATTTTTTGACTATGGGTTGTTACATAATACATGGAACATTTACCTCTTTCAAGTGACCCTATTGGCGCATTATCCTCTGTTAATGGACCAACTTCTTCACAGGTTTTAATGTACTCTTCACTCTACTTACAAAAATATTCATCTTCTACAGAGTGTTTTAGGACGCAAACAGCTACACATCTGGGGAAAAATAATTGCATGACAGTATACCTATATGTTTCTCAGCAGCTCTACTACATATTCACATTTTCTATGTAGCTATAAAGTTGAAGGAAAAAAAAACAGTTTTGAGGGAGTAAAGAACCCATTTAAGGGCCCATGAATCTAAAGTCAAATTGGCTTTTATATGAGAGCTACTTGTAATTTTTAGACATATATATTAACAGCTAATCCCTGTATATCCAACAGTATGGATATACAGGGATTAGACATACATTTCTGGAGAAGGCATGTGATGTATCATTTAATCTATATTCTTATGTTCATCATTTTTTTTTATCTGTGGATAAAAGCTGAAAGAACCAGGTTTTGACACCTACAAATGAAGCTTCTCTGCAGTGCTGCAGATCTTACTATTTAGGAGAACAGGCAGTGTCCATACTTAAAAGAATATCCACAAAAGAGAGCTGACAATTTTCTAAAAACGAGAATGTCTGGCTTAGGTGGTTTGAACATATTTTAAGAAAGTCCTTTTTAAAGTCCAGCCATGTCTAAGAATGAGAGCCCTGGGAGGTTGGCTAGAAATTCTAGAGCGATTATATTTCAATGAGGAATTGCCTTGGACTCTTACTGAAAAAAAGGAAAGAAAAAGAAAAGTGGGATAGTGGGCTCAGTCCTCCTCCTTTAGTGACCCTCATTAGGACCAGCCGATGGAAGATGAGTTGTAGGAGTCATTTTTTACACCTACCAGCCTCTTGTTAGAAAAATTACTGTAAACTGTAGCTATATTTCTTTCTTTATTCGGACTGATGGCATAAGACAATATCTCTCCCCACCTGCATGACAAATATAAATGGACACATTAGGTGAGGTTGGGCCAAGGTCTGGTTACTATATATATATATCTTTGTAAATGTTATTAGTAGTAGCCTGTATTTAAGTCAATGTTTATGTTTTAGTTTACCGGCCCTTGTTTAAGCTTTTTTAAAGTTTTACTTTAGGTGAACATCTTCATGCAAATTTGAAATACATATACTGTATCTTACCTGATTTAATACCAAATAATTAATTTATAATTATGTTGAGCAAAACTTGTGAGTCACACACCTCTGCCACATTGGGTTACCATGAAAGCAATAACCCTACCTCCTGGTTTAGGCTCATTAGAAAAAGAATCAGTATCATTTAGAAAAAGAATAAGTATCATCATACATTGGCTGATTCATTGCACAATGAGCAGCCAAATGGCATAGGAAACTGTAACGGTAATCAGGAAATAATTAAGTAATTTTCATTACAATACAGTGTGATAAAGGTATGTGAATCAAAAGACTGTCTGAATAGAGTTATAAATTCATTGCCAGATAAAGCAGTTCAAGTATGTATTTCAACTGGGTATTTGATGGTTTTCTTGCAGTTCTGTTTTAACTAGCTAAACACATTTTTCAATGTAGGTTTTTTTTTAATAAAAGGTCGATCCTGGCTTTTTTATCCTGCCTTCCATTTTGGGAAACCATAAACTCCTAAAATTGTGCCTTTTTACTCTCAGTACTTAAGGCAGAATTCACAACAAGCTAAGCATGATAGAGATTCACGAATCTGAAAAAAAGCGTATTATAGTAGACTGTAAATTGCAGTTTTTGGCGTTTATGCAAACACTCATCTAGCCAACATAGGAGTTTTCCATGTGAACATTTCATTTTTCAGGAAAAGGACCATAGGCATCATCTAACACAATGAATGTTGTTCCCTATCCCTACTCCTCCCTCAGAAGCAGGATATTTACACTCATTCCCATTGTTTACATTGGCATAAAGCACCATCTGTGCTGATTTTATAGTGCCCATGTTTGCTCCAGCATATCAGGTAGGATGTGCTGCTATTTCTGAATACAACTGAAGGGGCACCAGGTCAGTAGTTAGAAATAGAATGTAAAAGGTTAGGATTTCTAAATGTCTCTACTTAGAGGGATCTGGGGGCTGTCTGACATGATCACAATGACTAAACCGTGTAGAAGAGATTGCAATTGTGAACACCAGCCACAAGTATCTGACCCAGACATTAATTCATTATTCCTGATGATAAGTCAGATGCTGTCATTATTATTGTAATTTGACCTACTGCACTTTCAGAAGGTTCATTTTATACATTCCAGTGTATAGGTTGATTAATATACAGTAGCAGATTAGACAAATTCAGATCTATTTTATTGACCAGGATGAAAAGGGAGAAAATGATTCTCACAGCCAACTGAATACTAATAGTTGGATGCTGATGACAGGAATACTAGATCAAGTTGTAACAGTGACTAAATCAGTCATTGAAATCATCATTACATCAGCTTTTCTAGTGTCCCTGTTGCAAGTTGGATGCTTCAGTTACCTTTTGGGTTTTCCCACAGTAGGGTTTAGCTGGTGTATAGTAAACTTTATTCTGCTGTTTATCAGCGTCATGCCTAATAGAGGTCACTTGTTCCTGGTATACCAGTAAGTTGTGTATGTTTGTGTGAGGAAAGAAATACTTGCTATAGAGTTCATACTACCTGTAGGTCCTTTACAAGGTTATAAAGCTGCCATAAGCAAAGAACAAGTATACAGGCGAAGAACACCACTGCACTTTAAACCAGCCTTATATCATTGACATGATTACTGGCATGGAACTGCCTAGAGGTCCCTCCATGTGAGTGATTTTATTTCCCCCTAATACAAGCCTAGTTTAATGTGAAGGGTTTCTCTTTACTTGTAAAGTTGAATTCTATTTCAAATATGGGTTAGACCTCAATATAACTAAAGTCATTTTTTTAATGGGACATGCATATTTGCCAACATTTCTCAACTTAGTTTTGGCAGCTAAAATGTTAGGCCTTGATCTGTAGAATGGATATATCTGTTTTGGACTAGGACTTTTTAAATAGAGTTAGAGTGTATGTAGAGGGATCTATTTTGCTTCAGAATTTTATTTAGAAATGTTGGGCATACAAGACAACAATTATTGGCTTTTGAACAATAAAGACAGAAGAAAGACATATGAAATAGCACTTAGTGTCCGTAAATTGATTTAATTGCTTTATTATTTATTGTATTCTTGATTTTCATTTCAGGATGATTTTAACAACACTTTTAAACAATTTTACTGAGAAATTATAACCGCTTACTCTGTGTTGGATTATAGTCTTGTATAAAAAGCAAACATTTCTCTCATATAATTAATTAGAATTTTTTTTTCCCCAAGACACATTACAGTCTAATATTTTGCATTTGTTATGCAGATTTTGTTTTGTAATGAGATTTCCTAAGCATTATATTAATATAGTTATTTGTTGCATGCTTAAACATTTAGTAGTGTTAGCTATTTTTATTTTCACAATTCTCAAATTTGTGCAGTATTAAAATATTTTCGAACTATTCTTCTAAACGTCTTTCAAATTCTATATTGTAGTGTTCCGGTTTTGTGTATCAAACAGTTTGTGATTTTTAAACCAATGTCCTATGGATCAGTGTAATAACGTTGATGCTTTTTGGCTTTCCTCTGGTATTTAGAGTTTGTATTTTCACGAAGATTGCTTTGTAGCAGGCATTATAATTAATCTGTTTTGTACATAAATGTGCCAACAGCTTCATGGTGGCGTTTTTGAAATGTAGACCAAGTGCTTGCAAGATGTAATAAACACACTTGTGTACTTTGTGTATTTACTAGTGGTCACTTCTTGCTTATTTTACCCAATAATCTTCTTGGAGTTATTGGTTCATTTATCAAGTCTCTTACTACTGAAGCAAACAACAAGCAATATAACTGATCGAAAGGTTTTTTCAATTTTTTTTTCTTTACAGTTTTATTCTAGGAAACTACTTGACATACTTGCCAATTCTCCTAGGTAAAATTTCAGGTCAAATTTGGTTCTGCCCTTTTTTGCTGAAACAATCACAGTGAGAACAGTTATATGCCATTTTTTTCCAGCCTTGTATAAAAACCCCACCCAGTGGGCCATAATTGTGATGTAAAATGTAATTTTTATACTTACCTGTAAAACCTGTTTCTTTGAGTCCATTGAGGGGCAAAGGAACTAATTCAGTAACCATTGGGTATATGGTGCCATCCTCAGGCGAACTAATTCATAAGCAATAAAACTGAAAGACAGCACTTACCCTGTAGACTATATAACCCCTCCCATATACAGCATGCTTCGGTTTGTAGCAAGCTGTAGAAGAGTAGTGGTCATAAAAGTATGGAAGGGAGCTTTATCCCTCGATAGACTCAACAAAAGAAAGATTACAGGTAAGTATCAAAAAATGTTTCCGTTGTCCATTAAGGGATACAGGAACTTACTTAGCAACCATTGGAATGTCCAAAATCAATCCTTATTTTTGGGAGTGCTGGCACGCCTACCAACAGACTTGTCATCTAGCCCACACTTGAGAAAGAGGCTTAATTTAAAACTACTCAAAAGACGTTTACTGATCTAGTTGAGTGAGCCTTGCCCAACAAAGGGGGGAAACCATATCCCACAAAGTGTACACCTAAACCATAGCTTGGTAGATAAATTAGGGACAGAACAGAAGACCAGAGAACCCCACTGTGGACCACTAAAAACAAGGTATCTAATTGACTATAAAAAAACCTGTAGCATTCAGGCTACACTGAATAGCCCAAGCAACATCCAGACAATAGAGAACAACCTGTGATACACAGAACCAAGAGAAGGGATAGCAGTACAAAGTCCTTGTTGCGATAACAAAGCCAAGACTAAGGAAAAAGAAGGTTTTCGATCCAAAACTACCATGTCCTTATTAGAATTAAAGGGGTTTCCCTATAGAACAATATAGTCACATCCCAAATTTTGCTGCCTAAAGCGATCACCACAACTGGAGAGGGAACCCAAGTTTATTGCAATGAGGTTGTTCCAATATGATGACACTATTGGATTTCTGGGATCATGTTGTTTTGACGAACTTTGATGCAATCGTCTTAGTGATGACACTGATTGGGAGGTCACTGTAGTCTCAGTGGTCACTCTCAGTTGAAGGTAATTGATTCATCTATCTGATGGTAGTGTGGAGGAAACATGGAATATGGACTATTTATTCCTATCTAATGGATTGTTAAATGTATCCTCAGCCTGGTTTAATTCAGAAGGAACTCTATGTATTTGACTCAGAAGCAAGGATGGAGTATATTGCTAATTCATCTAGTTTTCAGCACTGCCAGCGAGTTTGATACAGAAATGATAAGGCTTTAAATGTGTGGATGAATCTGTTCTGGATGGAGGTTGTTAGTTACAACACTTTTATATTTTTAACTTGGTTGTAGGTGTGTGAATCGCTTTTTCAGAATTACCATATTTAATTATATGTTTCGAATAATGCTGTTTTCAGTTATACCATATTTGGCCCTTTGGTAGCCCCTTTTTACCCATCTTTCATGGGTTCTTTTCAAATGAGATGCGAACCCTAAAAGTGTCCTCGAATGCCACCCTCCAACTCTGAACAGGTGCAGTGGGGCCACACCTCAAAGCCATAGAAGATTATATGCAGGCTGCACTCTTGGGCTGCTAGACTGCAAGAAGTCAGGAGTCCTGGAAGGAAACAAAATAGCAGCAGCCCTAGAGGGAAGAAAGGAACACTTTGCAGAGGAAGAAGAGGGAGCCAGTTAGTGGTTTCAATCCTTACCTTACCGAATTTAGGCAAATATGCATATTTCTTAACCCAGTCAACACCAAAAGGTGAAGTTTTGATCTTTTCTGCCAACACTTAAGCCAGAGTGCACCCCACCCCTGTACTGACAAGAGGCTAATGTGATAGAACACAGCTGGTATGCTGTGCTGAATTGCACATGAAATCAAGGCCATCTAAATGGAACACGGAACAGATTCATTCTTACACAGGGATCTAAGCACATCCAATAGGATCTGAGTCAGGAATGCCAGCGCTATAAAGGTTACAGGACTGACAACAGCCCACAGTGAACATTATAAGGATCCCAACCACCTATCGATGGGATCCTTAAAAAAATGGCACTCTCTAGCTGAAAGGAAATAACCTTGTTGAAACAGGACTCTGAAGCCCCCACCAACAGATGAGAGAACTGTTAGACACAGAACAAACAATAGAAGATAAAAAAAAACCTAAACCAAGCTTGGCATTCTTAAGGTAAACCATTAAAAAGAATAATGGTGAAAAATTGTGTCAGAGAGCCAGGGCTTGAAAGATTCAAAGCTAGCCAGACGCAGGTTGTCCCTTTTCCTAGGGGCATAAAGACTGCCTCAGTAGGTAACCAACTACCTCCCTCTGCATTGACGAGACTGCCAAGCTAAAATATACACACCTTAGTATTTTAAAGAGGATGAGGTCTGACATAAGGGTGAATTGATTTTATAAATTAAATAGATAAATATTGACAAATGTACTTTATTTTGATTATTGACTGCCTTTTAAACCATAATTTCTAATCAAGGTGCTTGTTGGATAAAAATAATTAGAATTATGAAGAAGGGGACACAGATCACACATACACATTGTTGACTCTCCTTCAACCATCAATGAAAAAATACAACTTCATTATGCCTGCCATGATATAGTTAAGAGGTGGTCAACTTAGTTGATATAAAGGGCCTCAAGTGTGGCCCATGGCCAAAGTGCCGTACTGTACTGTGGTACCATGAAAGCAGTTTTAAAAAAAAGGTTGAAAAATATTTTTCAAATGTAAACAAATTGTAATAGTAAAAAATAAATAAATATATTTTTTTTAAAACAATTGGGCGGAGCTGGCAGTGACAACTAGCTCCACCCAAATGTTTCCTATTGGCCAGCACCTGCTAGAGTCTTGAACAACAACTGGGTGGCGCCGGCCGGCTCCACCCAGTTGTTATTGTTTAATGACCGAAAAGCGTCCCCAGGTCATTTTGGGATGCTGATCTGTCATTACAACTGGGCGGAGCCAGCCATGAGATCTTGGCTAGCTCCGCCCAGCTGTCATTCGTGGGGCTTACGGCCGGCCTTCGTCAGGCCATTCGCCCAACTTCGGCTACACCAGCCCTTCAGTTCAACTGACCGAAGGGCTTCCCGGGGGCCGAAGAGAGACAAAGAATCAGCCGAAGCTACGGCTGGATCCTTTGGCTCCTTCATGAATAACCCTGTAAGTGTGCCATATTTGATATTTCTTTCAGCAAGATGAGTTTATAAAAGAATGGAGAAAACACAAAACATAAAAATAGAAAAGAGATGGGGAGCACAGAAAGAAATCAACCAAACCGTTAAATTCTAGAAGACACCATGAAAGATATTTTTCCTTCACTGGCTTGAGTTACCACCAAAACAGACAACTGTCTGTCGGGGACAAGAGGGCTGCACAGTAAGGGATAAAAGGGTACATAAAACCTATGGGCTGCAGGTTAGGCACTTGGGGGTAAAAAGCATTATTTTGGACACAGACTTGACTCCTCCTGATAGAGTGTACAATTTGCATTCCTATAGCTTCATCTTATGTGAGAAATACAGGGGCTGTTATTGCTGGCCTCTTTGTGAAAATGCTAGTTGCCTAGCTATCATGCTGAAACTCCTGCCTCACTTTACTTTCTGAGTTACTGGCAGGAAACTAGTGCATCAGAAGTCCTAATCTATGTATCAATGAGAACCTCTATGTTTCTCCTAGGGAATGTTTCCTTAAAGTGTAAATAAACCCAAAACAAAAATATAATATATTGTAGTTTACTAATCCTTCGTTGTGGTGGCCACATTGCAGATTATTACATTATTGTTATTGGGCTTAGTTATCCTTTAAAGCCTATCTTCAGTTTAAAAAAAAAAAAAAACTACCCTTGCTGTGGGGCTATTCAAAGGTCAAGGGTTAATTGCTAATTAGCATTAATTGCAAATTTTTGCCTGTGGGACCTTTGTGAGGGACTTACAGTATATTTACCTGATCCCTGCCCCATGTTGGCTCAGAGACAATTGTTGACTCTCCTTCAACCATCAATGAAAAAATACAACTTCATTATGCCTGCCATGATATAGTTAAGAGGTGGTCAACTTAGTTGATATAAAGGGCCTCAAGTGTGGCCCATGGCCAAAGTGCCGTACTGTACTGTGGTACCATGAAAGCAGTTTTAAAAAAAAGGTTGAAAAATATTTTTCAAATGTAAACAAATTGTAATAGTAAAAAATAAATAAATATATTTTTTTTAAAACAATTGGGCGGAGCTGGCAGTGACAACTAGCTCCACCCAAATGTTTCCTATTGGCCAGCACCTGCTAGAGTCTTGAACAACAACTGGGTGGCGCCGGCCGGCTCCACCCAGTTGTTATTGTTTAATGACCGAAAAGCGTCCCCAGGTCATTTTGGGATGCTGATCTGTCATTACAACTGGGCGGAGCCAGCCATGAGATCTTGGCTAGCTCCGCCCAGCTGTCATTCGTGGGGCTTACGGCCGGCCTTCGTCAGGCCATTCGCCCAACTTCGGCTACACCAGCCCTTCAGTTCAACTGACCGAAGGGCTTCCCGGGGGCCGAAGAGAGACAAAGAATCAGCCGAAGCTACGGCTGGATCCTTTGGCTCCTTCATGAATAACCCTGTAAGTGTGCCATATTTGATATTTCTTTCAGCAAGATGAGTTTATAAAAGAATGGAGAAAACACAAAACATAAAAATAGAAAAGAGATGGGGAGCACAGAAAGAAATCAACCAAACCGTTAAATTCTAGAAGACACCATGAAAGATATTTTTCCTTCACTGGCTTGAGTTACCACCAAAACAGACAACTGTCTGTCGGGGACAAGAGGGCTGCACAGTAAGGGATAAAAGGGTACATAAAACCTATGGGCTGCAGGTTAGGCACTTGGGGGTAAAAAGCATTATTTTGGACACAGACTTGACTCCTCCTGATAGAGTGTACAATTTGCATTCCTATAGCTTCATCTTATGTGAGAAATACAGGGGCTGTTATTGCTGGCCTCTTTGTGAAAATGCTAGTTGCCTAGCTATCATGCTGAAACTCCTGCCTCACTTTACTTTCTGAGTTACTGGCAGGAAACTAGTGCATCAGAAGTCCTAATCTATGTATCAATGAGAACCTCTATGTTTCTCCTAGGGAATGTTTCCTTAAAGTGTAAATAAACCCAAAACAAAAATATAATATATTGTAGTTTACTAATCCTTCGTTGTGGTGGCCACATTGCAGATTATTACATTATTGTTATTGGGCTTAGTTATCCTTTAAAGCCTATCTTCAGTTTAAAAAAAAAAAAAAACTACCCTTGCTGTGGGGCTATTCAAAGGTCAAGGGTTAATTGCTAATTAGCATTAATTGCAAATTTTTGCCTGTGGGACCTTTGTGAGGGACTTACAGTATATTTACCTGATCCCTGCCCCATGTTGGCTCAGAGACTGGCGGCCGCAGCCTTTTCCCCACTATGTTCTGGCGGTCAGAGGCCCACTGACATCATCACATCTAATGCAGAACTCATGGCCCCGCATTATATGAGAGGACACTGAGGGACAGTCAACCAGCTGAAGTGGAGGTAAGTAAAAGTCCTCTTTATCATACCCTTATACACAAACAAGCAAGGCTACCCTTGCACTGCAAGGGTTAAATGCTATTTATTTTTCACCCAGAGATAGGCTTTAAAGTAAAAAAAGGTTTCGCTTCGGCTTGGTATCATCACTCCGTGGTTTGGTGTTTAATTGTGGTCTTCTGGGCCCCCAAAAAGAAAAACTGTAGTAGAATTAAACACAACATATAGTTAATGATGTTGTATCTTTACCTTGATTGCACTTCTTATTTTAGTCAGGGCACAAGGCACTGCTTAGGCTCAGTGATTAATAATCAAATTAGCGGAACAGTAAAGTGGTGAGATATTATTAAAAGCTGGAAGTGCTATAATAAACACTGGAGTCAACAGAATGAAGCATAGGCATGCATCCTGTGGGGTAAATTAACTAAACAAAAACAAGAGTCACAGAAAGTGAAAAAATAATTATTTATTTGACAGAAAGTGGAAAAAAATTGATACTGGTGTGTGTTACGTACTTTGTGTTTTACTTTTAACATATTTACTGCTTGCAGTCAAAAGATAAGAGGGGGATTCGATATAGCATCTGGCATTATGGCCGCATTAGGAAATCTTGTGCCAAATTCATCAAAGCCTTGCAACAGTTTTTAGTGATAAGAAAAGTGAAATTAAGTAAGACTCTTCAATGTTGGAGTAAATTGTGTTGCACGTGTAGGTGATTTTCCCTCTTTGTTCTGTTGGCTACTGTCCATGGGACAGAAATCCAAAATGTTACAGTCGTCTGTGAAACAGGAGCTAAGGGGACATTTTCCAGTGAGGACACTTGTTCTTGTGACAACGGCTGAGAGGGGATGTCGCTCGCTTACACTTTCCAGGAAATTTCCACTCATATCCTGTTGCTACTCAAGGCAAGGAAATGAAGACAGGTCTCTCCAAAAGGACACAGACAATAATAAAAAGTCTTAGCCGTGTGCTAATTTACCTAAAACTTAAAAAAAGTATTAGCTTTAGCAACATTTTGAGTACTTCAGATTGTCTAACAAACATGTATTTCTGAAAAGGAGTTAGTATATAGGCAATATGTACAAACAAGACAGAAGTCAATACCTACATTAAGCACCTCCTTTTGGAACCACTATTGTCCATCACTTGAATTTTGTTTAAAGCAATGCTGTCCCTCTACTAAACATTCACACGGAAGACTATGAATACTCACCTTTCTTGATGCGTGCGCCCCTGAACAACGTCATTCCAATCCTGAGAAATGGTCTCCCAAAGTTTGCTGAGAAACTGACACTTCACATTATACCGTCTTCTGCAATGAGTGGAGGTCAGTAGGAGGAACCAGTAAGTGCAGCAGGGAACCTAGGAAATTGTCACTCCCAAAGTGTTGGGTTCCCTGCAGACTTTAGGGAACCCTTTAAAAGGATTGAAGCAGACAATAGGAACCATGTCTATTGTACCTGTTTAAAGTTGCATTAAATCCTCGTCTTTTTTAGGTATTTTCTTATATCAAGGCAACCTTCAGTATAACATATTTTTGGAGAACATATCCCCATTCTCTTTTCTTCTCAGTTGCTGCTTATACATCAAAGCTGCTATTTTGAAGTTCTGGTCAGTGAGTCCCTTATACCACTGATTGCACATTGCATGTGCTGGGCATGCCCAAGTCAGCTCATCATAAGGCTCCTTCTTTTTTGATGCAACTGTGTATGCAGGCCCTGTCGTGCATTAAAGAACGGACTCCAGTAGCATCTGTAGCGCTTACCCCCATAGGAGCCGCCAAAATAACCCAGGTCACCAATACCCTGTCTAGGGATTTTGGTAACCAGCTGTCCCATTAGCATTAACCACCCTCTGCTAGTGACCAGAGAGCTGATCTCCAGGCCAGAAGTATGATGCTGAAGAACTTTATTAGCATATTCCCTCTGGGAGAGAGGGTGTAGGGGCCTAGACATCCAGGGTAGAACAGACACAGACTCCAGACTCACCAGTCCCTTTTTAGTAATTCAGTTTGGATCCATTTGCAGCACAGTTGAATAGGAATTGGCACAGAATCTTCAGTAGGAGACACACCAGACTTGCTCCTGAGGTCCCCTCTATTCCAGGCACCTCCAGTAGCCATCAGTTTCCCTGGTTCTCCTCCTCCAACCATCACAGAGGCCTCCTCTAGTCTTGAGGCCCAGCGAAACACTTCCAACACTCAAGGGTTCCCACCCCAGGCTAGGTCGGACAGCACCCCAACATGGACTAATCCATGGCTGGAACTCGACTGAGCATATGGCAAATCCCTGGAGTATATATGCCCTGTCCCAGCCTGCAGTACTGGCCGGGAGAGCCCCAGTGATTGGCTGGTGAACTGCACACGCACTCCCAGTGCCCCTGATTGGCTGTCCCACACTGCAGCAGAGTCACACTCCAGGCAGGTACAATAAATGCCAGAACACCTGGAGTTAACCAGATAAATGCCAATTATAATTTAGTCAGAGTGACTGCAGTCCTGGCAATCACTAAATTTATAGTAGCCACCTCACAAAAGGTGATGGGGGCTACACATCATTCAATAGCCACATGATCGCCCCATTCCCAGGGTCATAACAACAAGGCACATGCATTCTCTGAAGAATGACCATCACAGTCTAAAGTGTGCATGCAAGGCTAGATCCACGGGACCCTGTAAAGCAGGGGATCCATCCTCAAGACAGAAATGGAAACTAGGAAATCTCAAAGGAAGAATGAGGACAAGTGACAGGCTGCAGACAGGAGGCAAGGAGTAAAAAAGTCCTGCAGTATGCTGCTGTATATCAGATTTTACATTGAGGGTTTAATAACACTTTAACAAAGAGACAATGATCGGAATAAAAATTCCAAATTAGCTTTTAAAATTTGCATTCATGGCTACTACGTGGAAAACATGTTTAATAGACATCATATGGATGTGGAATGTGATGAACTTATCATATTGTTGCCTTGCTGACATGTTGATGTGGAGAGGCGCAGGCTCTGCATAACTACTCTGTTCTCCCAAGTGCACAAATAATTATTTCTGCTCTACCAGCGCAGGTATGGAGCTTAGGTTAGTGATAAAAAGGTTGGACACCATCCCATTTGGCTAACCTTTGGGACAATATTTAGTATGTTTCATCCTGGAAGCACTTATTATTGCTCACAGAGATTTTACAGCTTGCAATGGGGCCAATCCTTTGAGATGTGTCCTTTCCTTGGGCAAGTAAAACATGGGTTGCACTGCATAGTGTTCGAGTATATGCAGATGTCTCCTCCTAGAGGTGAGTCACTTAACAGAAAAAAGCACAAATGTATCAGACGTTGTGGCATCAGTTATGCACATGCTTGTTCTTTGTACAGTGACCTACTAAGTACAGTATGTTTAAGAATGAAAGCTCTGGAAACTGGACCTTCAAAAACAAGTCAGCAATAACAGCTGACATATTTCTACCCAGACATGTTACCTTAAAGAGTAATACATCTGTGAAATGCAGCATTTGCCTGTTGCATTACTCCATATGTGCAAGGCTTGCTTGGATTACATCTGCTATTCGGAAGTGCAGTGTTGATCTACTGTGTGCCAAGCAATTTCCTTTCTCTAACGACTCCTCTGATCTCTGTGTTTAATAAGCAATATTTAAGTGCCCTCTGAAGGACTCTGATGATGTTGGAGAAACAAGAGCATGCACAGCTAAATCTGATAATACTGAAAATACTGGAATATACTCAAAGTAATGAACCTCCACATGCCATGCTTTCCTATATTATGCTATGAGTTTGTATCCACCACATTAAAGTAAATCTTCCATAAAAATGAAAGGTTGGTTCTACTGAAGGCCCCCTCCCACAAATCAGATCACCTTGAAAGGCATTTGGAAAAAAAAAAGCTGTTATGATAAAAATGTAAAAAAATAAACCCTCACCCCTGGCTTCTGACCATTCATTGTGCCTAACCACTACCTTCTGGAAAAGCTCCAAATTCCAGAAAATGTGCTCCTGTAATAGACTGAAGTGCATTGTTGCTGTATTTCGAGTCCCTAGCTATCGAAGAAGGTAGGGCTGAGACGCAGTGACATCTCCATTAGCCCGTGAAAACTTTAGAAGTCCAGCTAAGGTAAGTATTTTTTTCTTAACAGTTTTATTGTTAATTCCCTTCGTAGGTAATCTCATTTTAGTGGGGAGGGGTAAGGCAAATGTAAAAACACCTCCCAGGGCATCTTATGCTGCCTGTGTCCTGCTAGGGAGATATCCCTTTACTTCCTGTCCTGGAGAGGCAACAGGAAATGAGAAAATCTCTCCACAGTGCACAAGACACCCATCTTAGAGAGTTGTCACAGGAACAGGTATCTCCTATTGAAGGATTTCCCCTTGTCCCTTGATCTGGTGACAACAATTTCCCATCATGTTCTGTCTTTTTTTTTTAAAGATAATTTTTATTGATTTTTGCAAGTGTCAGAGACACAACAATGATAACAACAACACCATCACAAACAACAATTGGGTCAACATAACCCAGGCATTTACACATCAGTACACTCTCTATGTTTGTCATGAGGTTACAAGGTTACACAAGCTGTGGATGCAATATTCAAGGTTCAAGACATGGTGATAACGCTCTAAGATAGGTATCACAGAACATTGAGAAACCAACTCAGCCACATATATCAGCCGACCCAAGAGTATCACCTAGGACTCATAGGTCGAGGACTGGGGGACTCAGGGCCAAAAGTTAGTAGTACTACCCCGTTTCCAAATTTGTGTTTGAGGAGGCCAGCCATGGGTCCCATATGCAGCCAAATCGTGTCGGGTTACCTCTCTGCTCATATGTTAGTTTATAAATGGGGAGTGCTTGATTGATCAGTCTTTTCCATTCGCCCAGGGTGGGGGCCGTCTGGCTACCCCAGACCAGGAGAATGGTTTTCCTGGCATAAAATAACAGGAGGCGGATGAGTGTCTGAGAACGGGAGGCCAGTGCTAGCTCCCCAAAGAGACCCAGGAGGCAGAATGAGGGGTTGCAAATGTTGGGGAAGCCGAGGCTGACCTCCATGAAGGAAGTGATTTCCGACCAAAAGGCTCTTATGACGGGGCATTCCCAGAAACAGTGCAAGAAGTCGGCCTCTCGCCCGCAGCGCTTAAAACAACGCGAAGTCGGGCGTAGGCCGAGTCTATGCATCCGGGCGGGAGTGTAGTAAACCTGGTAGAAGAACTTCATTTGGATCAGTTTGTCCCTAGACGCTATTACAGATGACATGTA
>NW_017307809.1:287086-288487 GCF_000935625.1 Nanorana parkeri
CTGAGACAGATAATCCCCCAGCTCAACGTCCGTATATTGGGCTCTGGAGGAGTATAAATCTCTATAGAAGGACAGGAATGCATCCATAATGCCTTGGGTGTCAGTGACCAGGGACCCCGAGGGAGAGAGAATGTGGGGAATAGAGGTAGGGTTGAATTCCGGCCTTGTAAAGTATGCCAGTAATCTACCCGCCTTATTCCCAAACTCGAATATTTTTTGCTGAGTATGTAGCATTTTCTTTTTAGTTTGTTCTAGCAGGAACAGGTCATATTTGCGCTTTTTCCCCATCCAGTCGCTGTAGGCTGATGAAGTAGGGTCTAGGACGTAGTTGTTCTCAGATTCTCCCATATCATTCTCCAATGCTAGTGCTACCTCCCCCTTAAGTTTACGGACTGCTCCCGTGGCGGCCATGAACGCTCCTCTAAGAGTGGGCTTGAAGGCTTCCCATTTAAGGGAAGAGGAAGTCACAGGGGCATTGTCACTCCAGTAATAGCCAATAGCCTGGGAGCAGGCAGTCTCCACAGAGGGGTCAGACAGCCAATGGGAATTCATCCTCCACACTCTGGAAGAGAACGAATGTCCCCAGTTGAGCTCCACTAATAAGGGGGCATGGTCTGAGATCCCCCTAGGGAGAAAGCGCACCCCCGAGAGTCTTGGAAGAAGCGTCGGGGTGACAAATGCCAAGTCAATTCTGGAGAGTGTCCTGTGTGTAGCAGAGTGGCATGAGTAGGCTCTAGTATCCGGCCACTTCCAGCGCCACACATCTACAAGCCCAATTCCCTGTATCCAGTCAGTGAAGGTACTATTGAGTCGCCCTCCGCCTCCCATACGGTCTAGTAGGGGGTTAGGGGCCATATTAAAGTCGCCCATGATCATCAACGGGGCCGTGGGCATGGTCAGGGCAGCATTAGTGATCGCATGGAGGATTTCCACCCCTGGGGGGGGGGGGGGGGGAGATAAACGGAGGCCAACGTCAAGGGAGTCCCCTCTATCGCCATGTGGATGATAACAAATCTCCCGTACGGGTCAGTCTTAACCTGGAGAACATCAGCATTAAGCGACTTAGCTAGCAGAATGGACACACCACGTGAATATGATGATTATACAGCATTAAAGGATTTGGCTACCCAGTGCTTTTTCAATGCCAGAATCCTAGATCCCAGCAGATGGGTCTCCTGCAGGCACACCACATGTGGCTTAAGTTTAAAGAGGAAGTCGAATACAAGGGAGCGTTTGAGGCTGGAATTCAAGCCCCGAACGTTCCATGAAATAAATTTATATTGCATCAGAGGACAGGGAAAGAGTCAGGGCAGTTAGAAGGTGAACCTGTGAATTGAAGCGGTGAAACCTCGTGAACCAATGCAAGCTGTAGAGCGTCATAACATACAAACAGTAGAAAAC